>NC_068277.1:8584676-8884676 GCF_025860055.1 Xyrauchen texanus
TGTTTTGACTAAACCAGTGAGCCAGCCATTAAACCTCCCTTCTTCATGTTTGTGTGAAGTGAAGGTCAGAGCGGGTGTGGGGTGTGAGATTAGGCCTTCCAAATCTACAGTAGAACACATTCAGGTCATCAGTTGTTGGTCCACTACAGTGTTGGAGAAGGAGTTCTGTAGTTAGTACGTTGTTTCAGGTCACTCCACACTGATGCAGGGTCATTAGCTGAAGACATGTTTTTCAGCTTATCAGAATAGCTTCTTTTAGCCACTCTGATTTACTTATTTAGTATGTTCCTGGCCTGATTGTAGAAGACTTTATCCCCACCTCTGTAGGCATCCTCTTTTGCCTGACAAAGCTGACTGAGCTCTGCTGTAAACCACGGTATGTCATTGTTGTTTGTTAAATAAGTCCTAGTAAGAATGCACACATCCTCACAGAAACTGATATATGATGTCACAGCATCTGTGAAAGAGAGTCCCAAAACTGCTCTAGGGACAGAGCTATATGCATTTTTCATTGTTGTGTAGTAATAATCCAGTATATTTCTGTCTCTGGTTGGGTATGTAATGTGCTGTTTGTATTTGGGCAGTTCACATGTGAGGTAGGTGGCGAGTAGAAAGGCTTACATTTAATAAAGAGCATTTACAAATTAGGACAGCACATCTTCTTTAAAGTTGTTACATCTAGAAACCAACTTACATTGATATAAAAGCATGCTCCACCGCCTCTCATTTTCCCCGTTAAATCTGTGATGTGATCCGCTATGAACGGCTGAAAGTCCAGCAGATGTAACACACTGTCTGGAATATTTCACTCAGCCAGGTTTCTGTGAAGCACAAGGCAGCAGATGTTGAAAATACATATATATATATATTTTACCAGATGAGGTTTTTTTTACTATTCACAAGACATGAAGCTGGAGACACAATGAACAGTATGTGCTGACAGGGCACGTTTCCTCATAGTCCCATTTTTCTATTCATGCCAATGTTTTAATTTAGAACAATAAATCTAATCAAAATAACCAAATTTACATTGAAGTGAGGATATCAATTATTTCAGGAGCTCAGGTTTTCACAAGGACAGTTGTATTTTATTTATATATATATATATATATATATATATATATATATATATATATATATATATATATATATATATACAGTGAGGAAAATAAGTATTTGAACACCCTGCTATTTTGCAAGTTCTCCCACTTGGAAATCATGGAGGGTCTGAAATTGTCATCGTAGGTGCATGTCCACTGTGAGAGACATAATCAAAAAAAAAAATCCAGAAATCACAATGTATGATTTTTTAACTATTTATTTGTATGATACAGCTGCAAATAAGTATTTGAACACCTGTCTATCAGCTAGAATTCTGACCCTCAAAGACCTGTTAGTCTGCCTTTAAAATGTCCACCTCCACTCCATTTATTATCCTAAATTAGATGCACCTGTTTGAGGTCGTTAGCTGCATAAAGACACCTGTCCACCCCATACAATCAGTAAGAATCCAACTACTAACATGGCCAAGACCAAAGAGCTGTCCAAAGACACTAGAGACAAAATTGTACACCTCCACAAGGCTGGAAAGGGCTACTGGGAAATTGCCAAGCAGCTTGGTGAAAAAAGGTCCACTGTTGGAGCAATCATTAGAAAATGGAAGAAGCTAAACATGACTGTCAGTCTCCCTCGGACTGGGGCTCCATGCAAGATCTCACGCTCGTGGGGTCTCAATGATCCTAAGAAAGGTGAGAAATCAGCCCAGAACTACACGGGAGGAGCTGGTCAATGACCTGAAAAGAGCTGGGACCACCGCTTCCAAGGTTACTGTTGGTAATACACTAAGACGCCATGGTTTGAAATCATGCATGGCACAGAAGGTTCCCCTGCTTAAACCAGCACATGTCAAGGCCTGTCTTAAGTTTGCCAATGACCATTTGGATGATCCAGAGGAGTCATGGGAGAAAGTCATGTGGTCAGATGAGACCAAAAAGAACTTTTTGGTCATAATTCCACTAACCGTGTTTGGAGGAAGAATAATGATGAGTACCATCCCAAGAACACCATCCCTACTGTGAAGCATGGGGGTGGTAGCATCATGCTTTGGGGGTGTTTTTCTGCACATGGGACAGGGCGACTGCACTGTATTAAGGAGAGGATGACCGGGACCATGTATTGCAAGATTTTGGGGAACAACCTCCTTCCCTCAGTTAGAGCATTGAAGATGGGTCGAGGCTGGGTCTTCCAACATGACAATGACCCGAAGCACACAGCCAGGATAACCAAGGAGTGGCTCTGTAAGAAGCATATCAAGGTTCTGGCGGGGCCTAGCCAGTCTCCAGACCTAAACCCAATAGAGAATCTTTGGAGGGAGCTCAAACTCCGTGTTTCTCAGCGACAGCCCAGAAACCTGACTGATCTAGAGAAGATCTGTGTGGAGGAGTGGGCCAAAATCCCTCCTGCAGTGTGTGCAAACCTGGTGAAAAACTACAGGAAACGTTTGACCTCTGTAATTGCAAACAAAGGCTACTGTACCAAATATTAACATTGATTTTCTCAGGTGTTCAAATACTTATTTGCAGCTATATCATACAAATAAATAGTTAAAAAATCATACATTGTGATTTCTGGATTTTTTTTTTTTTGATTGTGTCTCTCACAATGGACATGCACCTACGATGACAATTTCAGACCCCTCCATGATTTCTAAGTGGGAGAACTTGCAAAATAGCAGGGTGTTCAAATACTTATTTTCCTCACTGTATATATATATATATATACAGGT
This sequence comes from Xyrauchen texanus, assembly GCF_025860055.1. Lineage (NCBI taxonomy): Eukaryota > Metazoa > Chordata > Actinopteri > Cypriniformes > Catostomidae > Xyrauchen > Xyrauchen texanus. Next base: position 8,587,462 of record NC_068277.1, read on the forward strand.
GAAACTCGAAAAATTAGAATATCGTGCAAAATTTCATTAATTTCAGTAATTCAACTTAAAAGGTGAAACTAATATATTATATAGACTCATTACAAGCAAAGTAAGATATTTCAAGCCTTTATTTGATATAATTTTGATGATTATGGCTTACAGCTTATGAAAACCCCAAATTCACAATCTCAGAAAATTAGAATATTGTGACAAGGTTCAGTATTGTAGGCTCAAAGTGTCACATTCTAATCAGCTAATTAATCCAAAACACCTGCAAAGGGTTCCTGAGCCTTTAAATGGTCTCTCAGTCTGGTTCAGTTGAATTCACAATTATGGGGAAGACTGCTGACCTGACAGTTGTGCAGAAAACCATCATTGACACCCTCCACAAGGAGGGAAAGCCTCAAAAGGTAATTGCAAAAGAAGTTGGATGTTCTCAAAGTGCTGTATCAAAGCACATTAATAGAAAGTTAAGTGGAAGGGAAAAGTGTGGAAGAAAAAGGTGCACAAGCAGCAGGGATGAACGTAGCCTGGAGAGGATTGTCAGGAAAAGGCCATTCAAATGTGTGGGGGAGCTTCACAAGGAGTGGACTGAGGCTGGAGTTACTGCATCAAGAGCCACCACACACAGACAGGTCCTGGACATGGGCTTCAAATGTCGTATTCCTCTTGTCAAGCCACTCCTGAACAACAAACAACGTCAGAAGCGTCTTACCTGGGCTAAAGAAAAAAGAACTGGTCTGTTGCTCAGTGGTCCAAAGTCCTCTTTTCTGATGAGAGCAAATTTTGCATCTCATTTGGAAACCAAGGTCCCAGAGTCTGGAGGAAGAATGGAGAGGCACACAATCCAGATGCTTGAAGTCCAGTGTGAAGTTTCCACAGTCTGTGATTTGGGGAGCCATGTCATCGGCTGGTGTTGGTTCACTGTGCTTTATTAAGTCCAGAGTCAACGCAGCCGCCTACCGGACATTTTAGAGCACTTCATGCTTCCTTCAGCAGACAAGCTTTATGGAGATGCTGACTTCATTTTCCAGCAGGACTTGGCACCTGCCCACACTGCCAAAAGTACCAAAACCTGGTTCAATGACCATGGTATTACTGTGCTTGATTGGCCAGCAAACTCGCCTGACCTGAACCCCATAGAGAATCTATGGGGCATTGTCATGAGAAAGATAAGAGACATGAGACCAAACAATGCAGAAGAGCTGAAGGCCGCTATTGAAGCATCTTGGTCTTCCATAACACCTCAGCAGTGCCACAGGCTGATAGCATCCATGCCAAGCCGCATTGAGGCAGTAATTAATGCAAAAGGGGCCCAAACCAAGTACTGAGTACATATGCATGATTATACTTTTCAGAGGGCCGACATTTCTGTATTTAAAATCCTTTTTTTTTATTGATTTCATGTAATATTCTAATTTTCTGAGATTCTGAATTTGGGGTTTTCATAAGCTGTAAGCCATAATCATAAAAATTATATCAAATAAAGGCTTGAAATATCTTACTTTGCTTGTAATGAGTCTATATAATATATTAGTTTCACCTTTTAGTTGAATTACTGAAATTAATGAACTTTTGCACTATATTCTAATTTTTCGAAGTTTCACCTGTATATGTATATATATATATATATATATATATATATATATATATATATATATATATAGAATGTTTAATACATGCTTAAAATAATAAATGTTAAGCATATACATTTTTCTAAATGTTCAAATATTTCATTAAAGTTTGGTAATGTGCAATATGACAGTTTGATAAAATTCACCACATTTTTTTTTCATTGACTAAAATTATGTTCTATTATTAGTCAGAGTAAAACTAACTAAATTTAATGAATACAAAAATTACGAAATACTGACAAAATTTTATCAGAAGACTAAAACTATGACTAATATTTCTGACATTATTTACATGTATGTACCTTTTGAATTCCATGGAAGAAAGAATGTCATACAGGTTTGGAGTGAGATTAATAATGACAACATTTTTATTTTTGGGTGAACTATTCTTTAAAAAACAAAACAGTTTATTGGTGTGATAACCTCAAGGTTTAAAAAGGTCATGCTGAACAATGGCAACAAAGAGCCCTAATCGTGCTCAGCATGCCAGTGTCTTTACATTTCTCCACAACAGCCCACTTAAAATGGATGCTCTGAAAAGTCCTATTAAACTTAATGAATCCATTTCTTCCAGTGCTGTAACTCTAAGGAATTATTCTGGATGTGGGGAAAGTCGAATGAGAAAGAAATGAGCAACATCTCTGACTTGGTCCACCAGGCACTTTTTAATTTACCAACACGTTGCGCTTCAAGTCGTTCAAGTTTGAAAAAGAGGATGATGTCTGCATAACGGAAAGAGTGATGAGGCTCCATGCTGCCAGAAGGACTCTACTCTGATGGCACAGTGCTGATGGTTGAGCTGATGAGAGCAGGGGGCAAACACAACTGTTCAAAAGGCATTAGAGAAAAGAGAAAGGGCACTAGTGAGGAGAAAATTCCAAGCTGGCTCGCGGTGTTTGTTTCTGGGCTTTGTGTGGAGAGGCCCATGGTGAGTAGTGTTGCGTAAGTGGGCCGCGTGGCTGCTCTGGCATGTGGGCAGCTGAATTACTGCGGCAGATGGTAGAGCCGCTCCTGTGGGGGCCCACCGTGTCGTGCCAATGTTCCGGGTCGGGTGGCCCTTTCCCCCTCCCCTTGCTCTCTCTAACTCAGTGACACACAAAGGCCCCAGGAAGTAGCAATGAATGTACAGCCAGAGGAGCACGCCGAGGCGTGGGCCACAATTGGAGCTTTCAATCAGCGCACACTCGTTAATGCTGAGCCACGCTGCCGCTGCTGCTTTGCTGTCTGTGTGCAGGGCTCACATGGGCCTTACGCCCCTTCCCCCTTTGTCCTGGAGCGCGCCAAAGTGTGGGGCCCGTTCTCCTAATTATTTAGAAACCAATGTTGGCTGGCAGTGTTGTGCCTGTGTTGCTTTGAATTGGACATTGCATAGTCGAGGATCAAGCTCGTTTGCTGGTTAAGGATCCCACTTCTTTTTATGCAGGGCTGAAGGCTTTGTGTTGAGAAGTGTGCATGCGTGCGCATTTGTGTGAGTGTGTGGAAGAGCATTGGAAGCTGGAAAACTCCTTTTGTTGTGCAAGTTAAGATATTTTTTTAGCTTAAAACACTTCATTGTATTATGTAGAGATGCAGTGTTTTTTGCATTTCTCTCTTTACGACAGTAAAAACCAATGTGAACTAATTACTATAAGTAAAGTTTGTCTTGGATGGATGGATGGGCTCTAAGAAGCGTTCCCAGTCTTTATCCCAATTGACATATATACTTTTCTTAAAATAATTCCAATTATATTTCTTTATTTAGCATTATGCTATTTTTTGGATTAAGTTCATTTTTTATGTGGAATGCCCTTTTAAATACAGTATGTTTGCTATCATCATTTTGTTTTCTGTTTGAACATGAAGTAACAACACTTTACTTTTGTGTAGGGAAACCTCTATCTCTACATGTAAAATATAAATAAAAGAGATGTTAGGCAGAATGTTAGCCTCAGTCACCATTCACTTTCATTGTATGAAAATAAAAAAAACAATGTAATTGAAAGTCAAACTATTATTCAGCAAACTTTGTTTAGGGTTACCTAAAACTCCCTAAACCAAGATCAAAATTTCTAACTAGAAATATGTAGCTTTCAAGCTACATCCACCAAACTCTGCACAGACCTTCAGACTGTTTTGGAATGGTGTGCTGGCTTTTCAAACTGAACTTTTCACCCAGTGGACGATCAAAAACCTAAAAAATCCCATAGACATTGACGGAATGTTTCATATGGACCAGTGGAATGCTCGTTAATTCAAACTAATTCATATAAAAAAATGTATGTAAGTGCTTTTATAAAATTATAAGCACATTTCTGTCAGAAAGACTTGCTGGCTTGGTAAAGTTGACATGACATTTATTTGATGAAATTATATAGAACCACTGAATATATTTTCTCATTTGGCATCAGCCCCGTCTGGCTGTCCGATGAGATTGCTACTCGAACCATCAGTTCCTGCTGAAGATAGGAGGCAGGGGGTGAGGAGCCTACCCCCATGCAGGACGGGACTTGACTGGTGGCGGTAGGGAGGTGGCGGTTACAGTGTTGGTACTGAAACAGCAAAGAAGTAAATTAAGAGCAGGATTTTAAAGCAATGGCTGATGTGTGATAGGCTAGGAGCTAACTATATAATGGTTTGATGATGTACAGCTGCGAGTCTCCCACTAGAACTATGCTTACACTTATATATCTGCCTTTAAACCCTCTAAAAATGGGCCCCAATCATTTCCATTTTAAGTGCCTTACTGTAAACTAAATGTTTGCTTTTTTTTTTAAAGAAAAATAATTTTTTGTGGTAATCAGCATAATGTCACTAATGCTGTCGATTGAGCTTAACTTGTATTGAACCTGGAATATTCCTTAAGTTGCTCTCTCTCTCTCTCTCTCTCTCTCTCTCTCTCTCTCTCTCTCTCTCACACACACACACACACACTCTCTCTAGCTGTCTGTTTGTCTTACTGTAATAACAGTATAACCATCAAACTTAAAATGGGTCTGCTGGTTTAAGATGGTTTAAACTGATCTAGCTGGTCTACCAGCTTGACCAAGCTGAACCAGCAAACAAGACAAGCTTCACCAGACTCTGAGATCAGCTAACACCAACAAATTAGTTTAGACTGGTGCATGCTGTTTATTTCAGCAAGGTTGGAATCTATCAATTTCAACACCAATGTATAGTCTTTACTTTTAATCATAATGGAGTTAAACATGATGCTACTGGCCTATGGTAGGTTACGGACCAATGATTGTCCCAAAAGCCTTGTATGCGGTTGTACGAGGAACAATGGAATGGACTGACCATCATTTTCATCATGATGTTACAATGCAGTGAAATGTGTTTATAGATGACAAACAGATGTTTTTACTGAGTCCTACAAAGAGGCCTAAAATGGCCTCCAGACGGGAACAAACAAGCAGCAATTCTACGTAAAGCGCTATATAATGGGGCTGATTTGAGATGACTGGCTTTTTTTAAACAGTCATAATCCCTTTTGCGGGCCAGGGAGCTAGCGCACTAAAAAGAGCCATTGTGGTGGCGTTGAGCTTGTGGGAGTGATTTACATAGCTAAAGGAAGGTAATCAGCTGGCACTGTGGCCATTGAGCATGGGGTTCAAAAGAGGTTTGATTGAAGTCCGTTGAGGAAAAAGCTAAATAGATTGACAGTCAGGCCTCCCAAATCAGCCCCCTGTTCTGGCTTGTGAGAATGCATAGGGCAAGAGGTCATATTTTAAAAAGGGAAAAGGGGAAACAGGCCCAGGTTAGCAAACTGCCCTCACTTTGAGCTCCAGCCTTGAGAGTTTTAGCTGTGGGCCGAACAATGTGAGCTTGCAAAACTTTTGGAAAAGCTGCAAGCAATCATGATATCCTGGCATAAAAGCAGGAAAATATATAGACAGGCCAGCTAAAAAGACCAAAATATGTTGCGTATTGGTTGCTGGTTTGCTAGTGTCCCCATCAGGCATCATAACTTGCTTGACCAGCAACACTTCCTTGGTCAACCAGATTCACCAGAAAGACCATGCATTGCACACATTATTCTTGTATTAAAACAGCAAAAAGTATGCTGTTAATAGCCCTAAAATGGTTCAAACCAGTATCAACAAAGATACTTGAGATTTTATGGTGTTCATAAACTTTTCCTATGACTGCAATTTCAACACATTTGACAAGCAAGGTGCTCAATGAAATGGTCATTGTCCCTGTTTGCTTTCAGTTACTCTCATTCATAATCAAAGATAACAACATGCTTTATGGCTGCTGCATCCATATCCTTCTGCTTGGACCACTAACCAATCAGGAAGCTCTGAAGCAATGTCATCAGTTCATTCAGCTCATTCATTCCCTGGAGTAGCCTACATGGAAATGCCAATGTGGTTTTTATCTCAGTTTAGGAGTTTATAGCCTCATCTATATGATACGTTTCCTTTTCACATCATAGGTATGATACACATTGCTCAATGAAGATAGATTAAGGTCCTGGAAATGAATGATTTACACATCAAAGTGTCTGTTACAAGCTTCTGCTTTGATGTCTTACACTATCTCCATATTTAGATGATGGGTGTGGTGAATGTAATTTTGCTATAAAGTTATTTACCTTGAGTACTTTGGCTTTACTTATGTCACTGGCAGCTGATTCAATATTTTATGGTGTTTAGTTGTGCACTGTTACAGTTTACATTGGTAAACTGTACATTGGAGTTAAAGGGAGAGTAATACAAATTGTATGGCAAAACATTTTGTAATACAACAAATGTATTTCATAAAAGTACATGCACACGTACAGTTTCAATGCAGCTGTCAGACCTCACAAAGCTCAGCCTGTAATGCTAAGAACAGCCAGCTGGACACAGCATACCCTCTATTCCTTCTCCAGTGCAAAACTTTACTCCCACTCCCAGTGCCCTCTACCACCTTTACACTAATTATCACATGCCAAGACACTTGCCAAGAGGGCAGCTGTCAGCATGGGTGGCAAGAAGTGGATGAAAGACAGTAAAAAAAGAGAGGAAAGTAGATAGTTAGAATGAGAGCTTGAGAGACAGAACTTCCGTAATATTTTTTTGGTGCAAATGGATGCAAAAAAAAAAAAAAAAGATTTGGACATTTTCTAAAGAAAATGTGAGTGGTCCTTGTCCATATACATTTACATTTATGCATTTGGCAGATGCTTTTATCCAAAGCAACTTACAGAGCCCTTCTTAGAGGGACAATCCCCCTGGAGCAACCTGGAGTTAAGTGCCTTGCTCAAGGACACAATGGTGGTGGCTGTGGGGCTTGAACCAACAACCTTCTGATAACCAGTTTACCAGTACTGTGGTTTAGACCACTATACCACCACCACTCCATTGTGGGCAGTTGCTAGGGTGTAGCTAGGGTGCAATCAAATATCCAAAGAGCCTACCTCTGGTCACTACATATGGCTGGGGTCCCTCCTTCAATGTTCTGTAAGTCTAGGGCATTTTTATACGCATATAAACTGATATTTTATTCTTAATATATTTATTTATATTTATCGTAATGTAATTTATTTATAATTAAATATAATATAAATATTTAAATATATTAATATTTGTATATTAAGCTATACATTATAGTAAATATTATATTTATTATACACAATTTATATATATAGTATACTATATATTTGTTTTTCCATCTACATAACTGTTTTCCTTCTGCCGGTGGGAGCTGCACTCATTAATTTGCATATCATCATCTGATGGTCATGTCAAGTGGTTTTTATTGTCGTTTCAACCATATACAGTTAGTACAGCACAGCGAAACGAGACAACGTTCCTCCAGTACCATGATGCTACATAAAACAACATAGGACAAACCCAGAACCACATGAGACTACACAGACTAAATAACATACCTATATAAAGTGCATGTGCAAACGTGTGCAAAAAGTACTGGACAGAACAATAAATTACTAAAAATGAACAGGACAATAGGCACAGTGAGAGGCTGTGCAGCGCCGACCAGTACACAGTAGTGCAAAAGATGACTAAAAGTGCCAAATGTAAACATAACATACTATAAAATAGTGTTCTATGCACTAGCAGTTATTGAGGTAGCAGCCAGGTATAAAGTGACAATAATTAAAGTGCAACTCAGGACACGTGTGTGTGTGTGTCAGTCCAGTCTCTGAGTATTGAGGAGTCTGATGGCTTGGGGGAAGAAACTGTTACACAGTCTGGCCGTGAGGGCCCGAATGCTTCGGTACCCCTTGCCAGACGGCAGGAGGGTGAAGAGTTTGAGTGAGGGTTGTGTGGGGTCATCCACAATGGTAGTTGCTTTGCAGATGCAGTGTTTTTTGTAAATATCTTTGATGGAGGGAAGAGAGACCCCGATGATCTTCTCAGCTGTCCTCACAATCCACTGCAGGGCTTTGCGGTCCGAAACGGTACAAGTCCCAAACCAGGCAGTGATGCAGCTGCTCAGGATGCTCACAATAGTCCCTCTATAGAATGTAGTGAGGATGGGGGTGGGAGATGTGCTTTCCTCAGCCTTTGAAGAAAGTATGTGGGACCCACCTCGCACACTGTGCACCACCCTCTTTTCCACAGATCACTCTTTTGGCAGCTGGACTGCATAGAGAGTTCTCCTCCTGGGATTATTACACCACATTAGGTGTAATTAGGCGCTCTGACCGGGGTCCACCAAAGGGGTCGCAGGTTCCACAGTGGAGTGGGGTGAATGGACAATTGTCCAGACTCTACGATTGGGTGGCAGGAGTTCAGTAAGTTCAAACTCCATTTTGTCCACTCTTGTAGCAATTATTTTTCAAGAAGTGTGGACAAAGTGTGGCTCTGCGCAAGTACCTGAACACAGCCGCTTCTAGCTATGCAGGTTCAATTGAGTGTAGTTGCATAATTAATTATAGAAGCGGATATAGTTCAACATTGCCGCAAGGGGCGCTATGGCAGAGATAAGGTGAACTGTCAGCTTCTGTGGTGAGACACTCTTTTCTCTTAAATCATAGAAGCATAACTCTGTCTCATCCCTTAAAGCTAAAGTATGCAATTTATCTGCTACTGGTGTCATGTTTATTCTGTTGGTTCATTGTTTGATTACTTTGTTATTAGTCTAGTCTTTTCATTGATTACAGTTCCTTCAGTCTTGTTATCTTGTTTATAGTTTAGTTTTGTGATTGGTTGTTTCATTTACTTGTTACACATGTCCTTGTATTTAAGCCCTCGTGTTTGCCATTGTCTAGTGTCAAATATGGTGAATGTAACTTTGTTGTTTTGTTCCGTTTAGCCAAGTCAAGTTTAAGTCAATTCATGTTTTGTTTATGTCAAGTCTAGTCTAGTCAAGTCAAGTCAAGTCATTCATGGTTATGTTTTGATTTGTTTACATTTGTAGTCAGGGTTTTTGGATATAATGTTTGGAAATAAACTGCAATTGGGTTCATCAATTCACCATCGTCTCTTCGTCTGCCTGTTTCCAGCATTGTTACAACTTGCATCACAAATAGATCTGGAAAATACTGACTTTTCAAAAAGATTTCCCAACACCACCATTTTTCATTTGATGGACAAACAGGCACTCCTGTCCCAAACCTACGCCATTGGTTGAGCCAATGTTGCTGTATGAGGCTGGTCGGGATGCTAACACAAACAGAGGAATGTTTTGCAAGCACAAGAGTGTTTACACTTTTTGGGGAAATCAACCTACTTACAGTTGAATCTGCATTAGCATTTTAACTCTACCCTTTCCTTTCAATTACACTTTTTCATTGTCTTTTTTCAAAGTCTGTCTTCTGTGGTCACTGCTGTTGGTCAGAATACTGCTTTCATCAGATCAGTGGATTTTGTGGTTCCCAAGGGCACCCTAATGAACATGCTAGCATTGCCACCACACCCTTTCCTGGCAGTACAGTTCTGGGCAGCTCCCTGGGTTGCATGCAATAAGATGGCATCATGGCCAGTAGCTGGTCCAATCTTTTCCAAATGGTTGATTAGCTGAAATACCAGCAGATGAATCTGGTTTCCACTTGGTAGACCATCTTGGTCCAGTTGGTAGACCTTGTAGACTATTATGGACCAGCAATAAACCAGCAAACAGTCAAACCACAAACCACTTCAAAAAAACGTTATGCCAAACTGCTCAATCAATGGCCATCCCATCACATCATGCAGTAATAAACAAAAGATGAGAATCCACGCTGACAATCATAACACATCACTGCAATCATAGTCATTATGATCTCAAAATCAATCAGGAGGGAGAAAATACCTAAGAAGATCTGCTTTGAAGACCTCATATCGTTCTAAGTGAGAGGTCTTTGATTTGTTATGTTCTACACTCAAATTTGTCTGGATATAAATAAAGCATGATTCACAAGTGTAAATGGATATTGTATGGAATGTGTTAGCCCAAAGCCTCTTTATGTTGCTTCTTGTTATCCAATGCCATCCAAAATCAGTCCAATGTTAAACATGTAGTGGGAGGTGACCAGCTGATTATCAATCAAGAATCAAAGATCTGAAAGACCAGAGAACACAAACAATGGGACTGATGAGGGCCTTTTTAAACATTGAGTATAAAGAGAGAAGGAACATGTAGGTGGTTCTTTTAGGCATGTGAATCTTTCCCCAAATACTTTGATAGCAGTCTCTGGAATTTGACCAGTGCATTTCAAACTGTTCTGAGACCAGTGTAGACAAACAACACACTGGAGGTTAAGTCTTTCACTAAATATGGTGTATTAACCTCTAGTCCTGTTTCAGACTGCAGATGAGGTTTGGACCACTCAACATGTTTGGCAGACATCGGACATCGGTCTTCTGGCCCTGTTTGACTTGGAAAGACTAAGCACTACAGCAACTCACAGATCAGGCAACCAGCTGGATCTCATTTTTACACGTAACTTTATCAACTCAAATATTCTTGTTACTCCTTTACATGTCTCTGATCACTACTTTGTTCAATTCAACATGACTCTCCCATCTATATCAAAATAGACTCCGCCTTTGGTTTCCTTTCACCATAACCCCCGTTCACTTTCACCCTCTTGCATTTCTACTGCTGTCTCTACCACTCTTCCGACTTATTTTCCACCCTGGATGTAAGCACTGCCACAGACACACTAAGCTCTACTTTAACAACCTGTCTAGACAGCATCTGTCCTCTCTCTTCTAGGCAGGCACGTATGACACCACCCAGCCCCTGACGTCCTTCTTGAACATCGGACTGACCTCAGGACAGCTGAGAGGAGATGGCGGAAAACTAAAGATCCTGCAGATCTGGGTAATTATCAGTCTCTGCTTGCATCTTTTTTTTTCAGATAACGTTAAATATGCAAAAACTTAATATTACCAGAACAAGATCAACAACACCACAGACACTCGCAGCTTGTTTAGAACATTCAACACACTTCTCTGTCCTCCGCCACCACTGCCTGACACAGCAGATGTCTTCGCCAAATGTTTTACTAATAAGGTTACAGCCATCAGCAATACATTGTCAGCACCACACTCTGTCAAACACCCACCTCCTGTATGCAGCTCTCCTGTCTCTATGTTCTCTCCTCTGACTGACACTGAGGTATCTAAACTCCTCCTTTCCAACCACCCCACCACCTGTTCCCTTGACCTCATTCCTTCCCACCTTCTACAGGCCATCTCTCTGTCCATCCTACCTGCATTCACACACATAATTAACACTTCTCTACTTACAGGCATTTTACCCACTACATTTAAGCAGGCTCGAGTAACCCCGCTGCTGAAAAAAACTGCACTTAACCCCACACAAGTAGAATACTACAGACCAGTCTCTCTCATCCCATTCATGGCGAAAACACTTGAAAGGCTGGATCTCTGCTTATCTCTCACATAACAAGCTGCTGGATGATAATCAGTCTGGCTTCAAAAGTGTTCACTCCATTGAGACTAATAACGGCCCTGCTGTCTGTCACTGAGTCGCTGAGACAGGCGAAAGCTGGATCCAGATCATCCATTCTGATTCTACTGGAACATTCTGCAGCCTTTGACACAGTCAACCATCAGATTTTACTCTCCATTCTCTCTACACTGGGCATCACAGGAACTGTGCTTTACTGGTTTAATTCCTATCTCTCAGGTAGGTTCTTCAAAGTAGTCTGGAGAGGTGAGGTGTCCAAATCACACCAACTACTAACTGGGGTACCTCAGGGCTCAGTGCTTGGGCCACTTCTCTTCTCTATGTACACAAAATCACTGCGACCCATCATTCAGGCACATGGTTTCTCTTACCACTGCTACACTGATGACACACAGCTCAACTTGTCTTTCCAGCCCAACGACACCACGGTGACTGCTCAAATCTCTGCCTGTTTGGCAGACATCATGGCCTGGATGAAGGAACACCACCTGCAACTTAACCCAGCCAAGACTGAACTCCTTGTCTTTCCAGCCAACCCTGCTCTTGAACTTGGTTCAACTACAATAACGACTTCCACATTGGTCAGAAATCTAGGGGTAACCATGGATAACCAACTAAATTTCACAGACCACATCACAAAGACAGCACAATCATATAGATTTACCCTATACAATATCAAAAAGATAAGACCCTTCCTCTCTGAACATGCCACATAACTTCCTGTCACTTGTAGACTAGACTGGACTACTGTAACACTCTCATTGCAGGCCTCCTTTCATGCGCAATTAGACTGCTGCAAATGATCCAGAATGCAGCAGAGAGCACATGTTACACCACTCCTTGTCTCTCTTCACTTATCAAATTCAAGGCTCTGATGCTGGCATACAGAAGTCACTGGGTCTGCTCTAGCATACCTAAAATCATTTCTGCAGAGCTACGTTGCCACCAGAAGCCTGCGGTCGGCTAAGGAATGGCAGCTTATTGTACCAACACAAAGAGGCACCAAAACACTTTCCTGGACTTTCACGTTGGTGGAATGACCTTCCCATCTCCATCAATGAAGCTGACTCACTTTCTGTCTTCAAAAAATGGCTAAAAAAACACATCTTTTCCATGAGCACTTGTTTCTTGTTCCATTTTAATCTGTCTTGAATACTACTATACTGATGCAAGTGAAACTTTGTAATATGGCACTTTTTGGTCTCCTTCAGATGATTTGCTTATAATGTATTCCTCTTTTGTAAGTGCCGTTGGATAAAAGCGTCTGCCAAATGAATAAATGTACGTGTAATAATGAATTTAGTACATAGATTCAGAATTTATAATGTATAATTTTACTTTAACATGGATGCTGGATATTTGAATCAGAATTAATTATGCATATTCCTTGTTAATCTTATTCTGCTGTCCACATATGTTGCCATACATTTTTAGGAAAACTATTTGCTCTAGAAATTCTTTATTAAATGAAATAGAAAATGTACACAGCAGTCACGCACAGATCTCAAGAGGAGATATATTTGTGTGTGTTTTGACAAATTAAGCAAGTGAAGCGCCCTCACCACCTGTGAGGGGAGAATTTGATGTGAAATAAAACACAAGATATGCTGCTACACGTCTGTATTATTTTTTTAACATTAAAACTGTTTAAATATTCGTATAAGTTTTACATGGATCATGAAACTACCACATCGTAGATTTGAATTAACAACATGTAATTTTAACTCAACCAATCAAATATTACATAAGAAAAATCACATAGTTTTCTTTAACTAATGTCCCCAAAAGAATATACATTTACTTAAATCCTTTAACATATCAACGTGTACTCCTTTAAACATGTTTGTAAAACAGTTAAAGGATGGGCAAGGAGGAGGCGAGAACCGGCTTGTCAACATAAATAATAATTTAATAAGAAACTTAAAAGACAACATAAACAAACACACATGCGGACATGCCCGTAATTGTCTCTCTCTCGAACAATCGTCACCGGACCGCCTTTATCCCTCGCGCGCCTCATCAGGCCAATTGGGGACCGGGCGCGCGATATTCCGACCCGACCCCACCCCCCTCCGCTCCACAGTCCTCCCGGCGTTATCTCAGGCCGGGGTGCCACCGGCATGACTTACACCCCCCCTATCCCTGGGAGGAGACAGAAGGGGACAAACAACAACAAAATAGGCGAGGGAAAAGGCCAACATGGTGCGAAAGGGAGAGAGAGAGGAGAGAGAGAAAAAGCTCACTCACCGGTTCTCTGATGTACCATCGCGTGGTCCTCGAACACTCTTCCACACTCAGGCGGACGACAGCCACTCCAACCCCAGGCGAACCGGAGTGAAACCTTCGACCCCCAGCGGGCAGAACGCGCCTCCGCTTTCCTGGCAGCAAATGGGGACACTCCTCCGCCCCTGGCAGCGGCCCTACCGCTCCGGGCGGTCGGAGAGTTTCTTCCCTCCTCCTCTCGCGGACGGCGGTCTCCCTCGACCCCTCCGCATCTCTGGGGACGGCAGGGCACTCCTCCGCCCCCGGCAGCGGCTCCCTAGCTCCAGGCAGTCGGGGTATCCCGTCCCCACTTGCCCCGCGGACGACGGCCGTTCCCCGCATCCGGGCGGTCGGGCTACTCCGTCACCCGGCAGATGGCAGCGGCGCTCCCCAGGGTGGATGGCAGTGTCGAGGACTCTGCGACGGGCATCCCTCCTCCCTCCGGCTTTCGCACCAATGTAAAACAGTTAAAGGATGGGCAAGGAGGAGGCGAGAACCGGCTTGTCAACATAAATAATAATTTAATAAGAAACTTAAAACACAACATAAACAAACACACATGCGGACATGCCCGTAATTCTCTCTCTCTCGAACAATCGCCTTTATCCCTCGCACGCCTCATCAGGCCGATTGGGGACCGGGCGCGCGATATTCCGACCCAGCCCCGCCCCCCTCCGCTCCACAATGTTACTGATGTCCTTAAACTCAGATAATCATTTAAACACAGGCATATAATATCATTACAAAGGATTACCCTTTTCGTCTTTCTGATACAGACATGCTCGTAACTCTCATTCTCAATAAACAGTAAACTTCCTCTGAAATATAGTCATCTGTAACTCAATACCCCTGTTTTATGTTCTTTATAAAAAAAACACATTATCTTCTTGTGTTCAGTCCATTATCTCTCCATTGCTAAGACCGCATGGTCCCCACTGTTAGCATAGTACACATAAGCATCATGAGTGACAGACCAGCTAAACTTAGAATGTACTTTCAAACGTTCGATAACAATAACGTAACAATTTAAACAGTGACATTAACCTTTGTGGTACCTCTAACATGTCTGGAATGTATCCTTACTTTATTATGTGTATTTCATACCTGATGAGGGGAGAATTTGACATGAAATAAAACACAAGACACGGAGCTGCTGCTTCACCATCAGAGTTTCTGTATTATTTGAGCAGCGCGCCCCCTCGCCAGTCAGGTGAACACTCTTTAGGCAAAAGCAATCAATGATTGACTGATCGTTCAAGGCTGAGCATAGACAAATGTATTATGATTTATAGACATTTATAGTAGCAGCAGGTGTGTATTACAATCAACAATTTCTTATTTTTTCTTTTGATTTTGGGGTGATATATGACCCAGAAATAAGAACAAAATACGTTAAGGCAAGTCAGGTCACTCGGCGGTCATGTTCACAGTGCTTCTAGGCAGCTATTTTCTGTCTGTCTAATGGATACAAGCAGAATACAAGTACTATGCAGCTTTAATCTCCCTGAATGACGAAAGACTGAAATCTCCAAAACGGTCAGTCAAAACTATGGTGAAATACATTTCAGCTCGACAATAAAATCTGACAACTCTCAGAAATGTGAATTGCTCTTTAAACTGTAAGGCAGGACTTCCATTTATAGAGCCGCCATATTCAGCGTTACATTTTCTCCCATTCATAAGTAAACCAGTGACTCGTCTGCTTCAGTACTATCTCTGATATGACACGTTCTCAACATTTTTCCTGAGAGTCACTCCCGTATAAACGAGTCTATTTATGTGTGTCTAAATGAGGGGCACTGGGGTCAAATCATCAAAACCTGCTGTTTGTGTGAAGATGAGTTTCTTTGGGTGGAGTGAGTCAAGCCCAGTGTGGTCGACTCGGCAGCGGCAGATCCTCATCTCTGTGAGTTATAGAGACCCCAAGTATGGTGGCAAGCAGCATGCTGAACTCCCTCCGCTCACATTCCAGGCCTCCCAATGCAATAAGACACAATAAAGCCACCAAACTCACCACAGCTCCAAATATGCACTTGGTAGTAAAAGCTAAATTGGCTGTGATTAAAACAAACCCATCTTGCCTTCTGTCCTCAATTACATGTCTGTACTGAATGGGTAATGTCCTCTCTTACACCGCCACTCTCATAGCGCTCATGCTCAGTTAAGATTTAATTTATCATGTTTAATTTTGGGGTCCCAGAGGTATACATATATATTTTTTTTTAAATTGATATAAGCAATTACTTTCATTGTATGGAAAAATATGCAATGAAAGTGAACGGTGACTGAGATTAAAATACTATCTTCTTTGTGTCAGTGGTGGCTCAGTGGTTGAGGCTCAGGGTTACTGACCAGAAGGTCAGGGGTTCGAGCCCCAGCACCACCAAGATGCCACTGTTGGGCCATTGAGCAAGGCTCAAGGTTGCTCCGGGGGGATTGTCCCTGTAATAAGTGCACTGTAAGTCTCTTTGGATAAAAGCGTCTGCCAAATGCGTAAGGGTGAGTAAATAAAGAGAGGATTTTAAATGTTTTGGTTAGCTATCTCTTTAAGTATATTTTGGTCACAGCAAACAGTACAATGAGGGCTAGACAAAGCCCCTACAGCCCCAAAACCAAAGTTTTCTGTATTAACTTAGACAAAACAATAAGAGCATTTCCTTGATCATCCCCTCGGCCTCAGTCACCATCCAAATCCCCATCAGGATGCAGTGAAAGCCTGACAAATAGGCCTCTTTCCACCCTTCCTCCTCTAGTGAAAATAGCCTCTTTTTCTGTGATTATCAGGAAATTCCCCTCAAAGTGGGAAGCAGAAGTGACACAACAAAGCCCCAGCCAGACACTGGATGTCCTGAGGGAGTGATCCACTGATCTAATGTGCTCCCTGTTGGGGAGGACGACTGAAACAGTGTCAAACCACAATAACTGTGTGAACTGTAATCAGTAGCTCTCCTTCTCAAAGATGGAGCGCTACAACTTGTACTCTTTTGGCAGAAATTGCTTCCTCCTGTGTTATTATATTTTCAAGATGAGAGGGGTCAGTTACAACTACACAGGACTTTGATCACCATCTTGAGTTCATAGCAATAAATAAATCCTGTAAAAGGAAAGCATCACAACAAACTATTTAAAAGTAATGAGAGTAATTTTGTTCATGTTAAAATATATAAGTAAGCCTTTGTAGCCTGAATCAGTATTTCTTTCCTCTTTGTAATTTTTTTACCTAATTATTTTATAAACACTTTCAACTGCTTTTATTTTCAGCAAAACTAACATATGTAAATATTTCTATGAACATAAAAAGATTCAACAACTAAGACATAAACTGCACAAGTTTTACAAACATGTGACTAACAGAAATGGAATAATGTGTCAAAAGTAACAGTCAGTATCTGGTGTGGCCACCAGCTGCATTAAGTACTGCAGTGCATCTCCTCCTCATGGACTGCACCAGATTTGCCAATTCTTGATGTGAGATGTTACCCCACTCTTCCACCAAGGCTCTTGCAAGTTCCCGGACATTTCAGGGGGGAATAGCCCTAGCCCTCACCCTCTGATCCAACAGGTCCCAGACGTGCTCAATGGGATCGAGGTCCGGGCTTTTCGCTGGCCATGGTAGAACACTGACATTTCTGTCTTGCAGGAAATCACGCACAGAACGAGCAGTATGGCTGGTGGCATTGGTATGCTGGAGGGTCATGTCAGGATGAGCCTGCAGGAGGGTAACACATGAGGGAGGAGGTTGTCTTCCCTGTAATGCACAGCGTTGAGATTGCCTGCAGTGGCAACAAGCTCAGTCCGATGATGTTATGACACACCGCCCCAGACCATGACGTACCCTCCACCTCCAAATCGATCCCGGTCCAGAGTACAGGCCTCGGTGTAACGCTCATTCCTTAGACAATAAACGTGAGTCCGACCATCACTCCTGGTGAGACAAAACCACGACTCATCAGTTAAGAGCACTTTTTGCCAGTCCTGTCTGGTCCAGCGAAGGTGTGTTTGTGCCCATAGGCGACGTTGTTGCCGTTTATGTCTGGTAAGGACCTGCCTTACAACAGGACCTGCCCTCTCTCAGCCTATTGCGGACAGTCTGAGCACTGATGGAGGGATTGTTCATTCTGGTGTAACTCGAGCAGTTGTTGTTGCCATCCTGTACTTGTCCCGCAGGTGTGATATTCGGATGTAACAATCCTGTGCAGGTGTTGTTACACGTGGTCTGCCACTGTGAGGACAATCAGATGCCCTTCCTGTCTCCATGTAGCGCTGTCTTATGTGTCTCACAGTACGGATATTGCAATTTATTGTCCTGGCCACATCTGCAGTCCTCATGCCTCCATGCAGCACAGTACAGTGGGTATCTGTACTGTTAGTGTAACTAGTATGGAAGCCGTAAAGGTATATTCCGGGTTCAAAACTAGGTAAGCTCAATTGACAGCATGTGTGGCATAATGTTGACCACAAAACGTCTAGGTTACGTATGTAACCTCAGTTCCCCGATGGAGGGAACGAGACGTTGTGTCAGAGAACGACACTAGGGGTCTCTCTTGAGCGCCGATATTCACCTCTGTACTATGAAAAAAGGCCAATGAGAGTTGGCAGCCAGTATTTGCATGTCCGCCCCGGACATCACGGGTATTTAAGCGGCGCAAATCACGGGAGTTCATTCAGGATTTTTCTGAGGAGCGGAAATGGTCTGGCCACAACAGGGGCTCGGCTCAGCGATGTGGCAAGGGGGACACAGCGTCTCGTTCCCTCCATCGGGGAACTGAGGTTACATACGTAACCTAGGCGTTCCCCTTCTGTCAGCTCTCTTACGTTGTGTCAGAGAGCGACACTAGGGGTCCACTTAAAAGCGCCATGCGCTGAGCCGTGTACGTGATCCGCTGATACAGGAGCGAGCAGGTATTCCTACGTGCAGAGCGACCAACTGTATCAGCCACGCGTACCCTTCCCCAATGCCCCATTTAAGCCATCAGGATTCCTTATCGTTACCCGGAGGAGGAACAAGGTGACGACGCCAACATGGGAGCGGGCCAGCCTGGCTGGGCCTCTTTTCTCTCTATGTTTCTCGCATAGAGCAACTACGGCCGGGGCCCTTACGCGATTGAGGGAAGGGGTCTTAGCCCTTGGTAGGGCGGGGAAGACCCTGCGGAGGCCACACCTACCGGAGGGAGGCAAATTTGAGTGGCACATACATCGCATGGCCTATACCTAGGCCTTATCTTGGAACAGTAGTCTGGTGGTAGCACCAGCCTCAAAGAGGGGAGCATACAGCCACGGCACCTGGGGCAGCTGTGACTGCCTAAGGGAAACACAGCGTCAACTCACGTGAGGGGACAGAACCGTGGTTTTACACACAGGGGAGTCCGAGCAGGAGGCCTTACCTGTGGGGCCCCTATACCAGTACAGGGTAGCTAAGCGGTACCCGCAGTGGTTTGGGTCGTGAGTCCCTCCACAGAACTGCGACCACGCAAGGGCTAGGGAGGAGCCAACCAGTGTCCCAAGCCTGGGATCTCCTGGGAAGAAGGCGCACTGTTTCCCCTGGTTAGGGGAAGGGCTGGAGTGCAAGCGATCCACCCGGTCAGATCGTCGGCGTGTCACCGAGTTCTCACGGGCTCGGTACCTGAGAGAACACGGGACGAAACTGACTCAACTTCGGAGATTGTAGAATCTACGCAAAAGTGTTAGGTGTTGCCCAGCCGCAGCTCTACAAATGTCTGCTAGGGCAGTGCCCCTAGCCAGTGCCCATGAGGGCGCTAACACTCCTGGTGGAGTGGGCTCGGACCCGCAAAGGGGGGGCACGGCCTGGGTGTGATAAGCCAGGGAAATGGCATCGACAACCCAGTGGGCGAGTCTCTGCTTGGAGACAGCGTTCCCTTTCTGCTGTCCCCAAAGCAGGCGAAGAGCTGCTCAGAGCGTCTGGTGCTCTGTGTGCGGTCCAGGTAAATACGTAAGGCGCGTGCGGACACAGCAGTGAGAGGGCTGGGTCTGCCTCCTCCCGGGGCAGCGCTTGCAGGTTCACCACCTGATCCCTGAAGGGTGTGGTAGGAACCTTGGGCACGTAGCCGGTCGCGGTCTTAGGATCCGCGAAGTGTCTGCGGACCGAACTCCAGGCAGGCGTCGCTAACAGAGAACGCATGCAGGTCCCGACCCTCTTGATGGAGGCGGCAGCGATCAGCAGGGCAGTCTTGAGAGAGGGCCCTGAGTCCAACTGAGTCAAGCGGCTCGAAGGGGGTCTCGGAGTCCCCTCAGGGCGACCGAGAGATCCCAGGAGGAAATAGGTTAGGCCGGGAGGAATCATCCTCCGGGCACCTTTTAGGAACCTGGCGATTAAGTGCGTGCTTGCCAAGAGACTTGCCGTCTACCGTGTCATGGTGGGCGCGATAGCAGCAACATACACCTTGAGGGTGGAGGGGACAGCCTCCTCTCCAGCCTCTCCTGAAGAAACACGAGCACTGACCTAACTGCGCACTTCTGCGGGTCTTGGCTCGGGAAGAACACCAGTTCATGAACAGGCGCCACTTCAGGGCGTAAAGATGCCTGGTCGAAGGGGCTCTGGCTTGGTTAATAGTGTCTATGGCGGCTAAAGGTAGGCCGGCTAGACCCTCAGCGTCCCATCCAGGGACCAGGCGTGGAGTTTCCAGAGGTCTGGGTGCGGGTGCCAGAGCGTGCCCGTCCCTGAGAAGAAGGTCCTTCCTCAGGGGAATTCAGCCAGGGAGGGGCTGTCATAAGGAGCGTGAGATCCGAAAACCACGTCGGTTGGGCCAGTAGGGGGCCACCAGAGTGACTTGCTCCTTGTCCTCCCTGACCTTGCATAGCACCTGTGCAAGAAGGCTCACTGGGGAAAAGCGTGCTTGCGCAGCCCCACGGGCCAGCTGTGAGCCAGAGCATCTGTCCCCAGGGGAGCCTCTGTGAGGGCATACCAGAGCGGACAGTGGGAGGTTTCCTGGGAGGCAAACAGGTCTACCTGGGCCTTGCCGAACCTGTCCCAAATCAGCTGGACCGATTGGGGGTGGAGCCTCCACTCTCCGCCAGGCAAGGTTTGTCTTGACAGCGCGTCCGCTATCACATTGAGGTTGCCGGGGATGTGAGTGGCGCGCAGCGACTCCAGTGGGGCGGAGACCTGGCAAACTGAATTGCGTAACCGATTGGAATGGTCCTGTGCAGCCAGCGTGACAAGCTGGGCAGAGAAAGCCATGCCTCTGCGCTCTGTGCTAGGGGCACCAAGGGGACAAGTATTTTGGGCGTACCGGTGGGGCCTCGCGGTCTGCGGAACAGGTAGCGCAGCGTCGGGAGGCTCTGTGGCGTCCGAGGCTCTGGTGCTGAGAATAAGCTCAAAGCACTTACCTTGTTCAGCGCACCCGGCAGGGGTGGGTTACGTGACAGAGGAGGAGGTCTGATGTCGGCGTCCTCTGGACTCGTCTGAACCGGCCGGCCGGGGAACAGTCGTGGGGCTGAGGGCGGGAGCACCGCATCCTGGGCGCCGGGACTGTTGAGGCCTGAAACACAAGTGCCGTGAGAACGGCATTTGCGAGCCATGTGACCCAGAGGTAAAGGAAATAGCTCTTTTATTGAGAATTTGGGTACTGCGGCAAATGAAAAAAACACAAGATTCTCCTCCCGGCCCTCCACCGGGGGCGGAGCGGTCTCACCATCTCGGAGCTAACTTCTCGTCCTCTGGGTCCGCTGTCTCAGGGGCGTTTGGGAGCCTTCCGGGTCCTCGGCGAGGTCCGTGAGGCAGGGGCGTCACGCTTCCTGCGGTTTGCTCGGCGCTGGGGCTGAGAGCTGGGCCCAGGTTGGGGCGGAGCAGAAGGTCTTCTGGCCACAGGAGGACGCCCTCAGCGAGCAGATGGGGCCTGGGCCGTGGCGGCAGGCTTGCGGCGCGGCATGATGTGAGAAATGGCCTCCGTCTGCTTCTTCACCAGGGAGAACTGCTGGGCAAAGTCCTCCACGGTGTCGCCGAAGAGGCCGAACTGGGAGACAGGGGCGTTGAGGAAGCAAGTCTTGTCGGCCTCACGCATCTCAACCAAGTCCAGCCATTGCTGATGTTCCTGGACCACCAGAGTGGACATCGCCTGCCCGAGTGCCTGCGCCGTGACCTTCGTCGCTCTCAGGGCGAGGTCGGTCGCTGGCGCCAGTTCCTGCAGCGTGTCGGGATCAGGGCCACCCCGTGCATGTTGCGGAGTGCCTTGGCTTGGTGGACCTGCAGGAGAGCCATGGCATGCAGGGCAGAAGCGGCGTCGGTAGCGCTGTAGGCCTTGGCGGTGGCGAGGATGTTGCTCTACAGGACCGGGAAGGGAGTACAGGGCGGCCCGCCAGGTGGTAGTGCTTCGGGGCATAGATGGATCGCAACAGCTCTATCCACCTGGGGATCTCCGTGTACCTGTGGCGCTCCGCCGTCGAGGGTGGCGAGCGGATGAGCAGGTGGCACGGCGAGTGGAGAGGGTGCTCTCCGCGAAGGCGTCAGCTCGTCAGCCTCGAGAAGGTACTGGGGGCGAGGCTGTGGCGGCCCACGCCCAAAAACAATCGTCTAGCCGTGATGGCTGCGGGGAGGATGGAGGGTTCCAATCCAGGCCCACGCTATTGGCTGCCGGGAAAGCATATCCGGACATCTGCGCGTCGGCCTCCTGCTGGGCGTGCAAGCCCGAAGCGGCAGCCCAGAGGAGCCCTCAGCGTCAGAGCCCACGCCCTCGATGTAGGCGAACTCATCTGCCACCATCGAGCGGTAGGCAGACTGGCAGTCAACGAGTCGGCGTGCTGGGAGCAGCGTGGTGGTCCGAGGTGGCGTACCGGCGAGCTGCACCCGCTGCCATCCCCAAATCACCTCCATCGCCAGCCGCATCGTCCTCAATCCCGTGGGAAGAAGGAGGCGGCGAGGCGGCTGGAGTAGCTTGCTACGGTTGTAAGCAAGCCGTGACCGCTAACGTTGTCATGGTCATGTTCTCGCAATGACAACATGAACCATCCACAAGCGCAGCCTCGGTGTGATCGCTGCCCAGACACACGAGACAACGCCTGTGGCCGTCGGAAGCGGAGAGTACTCTACGCATCCAGAAACAACACAGAGGCGGAAGGGCATCTTTAAAAGACGGCGTCCTGAAAAGGGCGTTCAACGCCACTGTGTTTTTGCTCTTTTAGAGGAAATTACTCTTTTAAATAAAATCACTCTTTTATGAATGAAAGACTGCGTGAGAGATCTTTCTATCTGCAACTGTCGATGCGCTCAGGGGCAGGAAGTGCACAGCCGTGCAACCAGGAGAAAGCCACTGTTGTGCGCCGCAGAATCCAACAGCATGCAGCAGAGGATAGCAGGAACTTCGGTGTGTAGTAACGCAGCAGACTGCAAACACGACCATCGGCTCGAAGAAATTTTCTGAATGAACTCCCGTATTTGCGCCGCTTAAATACCCGTATGTCCGGTAGGGACATGCAAATACTGGCTGCCAACTCTCATTGGCCTTTTTTCATAGTACAGAGGTGAATATCGGCGCTCAAGAGAGACCCCTAGTGTCGTTCTCTGACACAACGTAAGAGAGCGACAGAAGGGGAAATTGAGGTTACAGTGAGGCACTTATAATGGAAGTGAATTGGCCCAATCACTAAACGTTAATAACTTCGTTGCCATGATGATGAAACATTGTAAACCCTGAAATGGCGATTTAAAAAACTTGACAGATGAATAATGCTAGTGCTTTTATAAAATGATACGCTTCACAATTTTGCATTTGATCCTTTAAAAAATTGGCCCCAAAATTGGCCCCAATTTCCATTAAGTGCCTCACTGTAACCCAGTTTTTTTGCTTTCTTTCAAGAAAAGAAGGGACTAGGCAAAATTACAGTTTTTGCTGTAATCAACATTATGCCGCAAATGCTGTTGAGTGAGCTTAACTCATATTGAACCCAGCATATTCCTTTACGAAGTTAATCGAAAGTGGCATTTCCAAAAACAATGAGCAAAACTCATATGCAAATAAGACACAAATGAAATGTAATATTTTACTAATAAAAGTTTAAATTAAATGTTAAAATGACTATCATTGTTAATTAGGAGAAAAACGCTCAAGAGTTTGAATATCAGTTTAAACTCCAGTATACCAGCTGTGTCCTGGCAGCTGATATTGTGTCTGTCAGGAAATAAATTGAGAGAGAATGCGGGACAGGTTCTCACAGCACCCATTATGGCTTCCTGATCAGCCTGTCCAACACACATCCACACACCCTCAGACAAGCATAAACAGTTAGAACTTTCCCCTAATTTTCAAACATCCTCTTGCCCGCTATATGGAATGTCATTTCTTTAAATTTGCATAGTATTTGCAAGGAATTTGAATAGAGAACCTGTCTGGCTGTTGTGTAACCATGCTTACAGAAAAAAGTGTACTAAATGGCATGGTACAGAAAGTAATCAGAGAGAGAGGCGGTTGACTTCAAAGCTGAAGGAATGTCTTTCTCTACCAACAGTCAACCTAGTATGTTCACTTCTTTCTTGGTGCATACAAGAGCCTAAACCGCTAAAGCAAGGGTTCTCATCCAGGGGGCCATGGCCCAAAAAGTGTCCTCAGCAAACTTCCAAGAGGGTCTCAAATTATTTAAATGGAGTTTATGAGTTATGTTAACTTCAGTATAATCCATCAAAACAAGTACAATATGTAAACTGATATTATATTTCTTATTTTAATTAAACTCCCTTAAACAACTATTGCCTGGGGTACACATATCCCTGGTTGGGAAGCATTCTAAAGCATCCGTTTTGGCATGAGGGAAAGGTTACAGATTGCTCTGAAAAGAGAGTTCCCCTTTAAAAGGCGCTGAAGCAAACATGTCATTTATCACAGCCCGTCCAGGGCGATTTTCCAATGAGTAACTCGGTTGAATTTGGGGGGCATTTATAAACAAAGCAACTTTTCACACATTAACAAGATGTGTGAAACAAGACACAAGATGATGATTTTAAACATCTCAAGGGTATGGAGCTGGAATAGGACACACTGGAAGATTCTAGCTCTTTTCCGGCAATTTTCAAACAGCTCCAGCAAGTGAGTACATTATTCACATTAAAGCATTTCTCCTTGTAAAGTGCCATTCAAATGATGGAGAGCAGCTCTCCTAACATCCTGGAGGTAGAGTTTGAATAAACAGAAAACTCTCACCGTCTCAACTCTCTCCATCAAGTTCTTCTGTTCAAAGCTGGCAATGGCCTGCTAGTGTTAAATGGGTGCCCTTATTGAACTCCCTAGCAAATGTTTGCTAATTTTGTAAGGGGGAAAAAATAGTTGGGAGGAAGATATTGAAAAGTCTACAAATAACACAAAAAGGAAATAATGATTACATGGGGAAAGTTAACTAGATTTGTTTCCAGTACAATAGGCAGACAGAGGACAAAGGGTATACAGTACACGTGCTCTTTGGTCAGTTATGTTTGGTCTGGTAATGTTTCCTGGTTTAATCAGAGCATTGAGTTCTGGAAAAGAAAAAATGATTTTTTTTTGTCCCGCACCAAAGAGGGAATTAAAAACCTGTCACAAACATCCAGGACATATTTCATTCTAAAATCAAAAGTGAAAAAATCCATGAACAAAAGTATGGCTATTATTTGAGCCATTTAAATTTGCATTGAGAATTAATTTTTATTCAATTTAGCACATCTTCTCCAAATCTCATTCTGTAATGCATCTGGACATCAAACTATTTCCTTTTTTTTTATCAGCAAAGACAGTACAACACATACTACTATGAAGCATATATACTTCATATACTTAATACTAAATATGGCAGTAACAAGTTCTAGCAGTGAACAATGTCCAGGAATGTGGACAGGGCTGGACTGTTAATCTGGCATACAGGGCATTTTCCCGTTGGGCTGACGCACTTTGGGGCCGA
This sequence comes from Xyrauchen texanus, assembly GCF_025860055.1. Taxonomy (NCBI): domain Eukaryota; kingdom Metazoa; phylum Chordata; class Actinopteri; order Cypriniformes; family Catostomidae; genus Xyrauchen; species Xyrauchen texanus. Next base: position 8,613,078 of record NC_068277.1, read on the forward strand.
TCGGGGGCGGATTGGCCATCGAGAGAACCGAGCGGGCCGGTGGGTCGGCTGCAAAATGTGCCGCAATAAGCTAAAATGAGCCCCACGTTATACATAACGGACAACAAAAGGCCGCCGCGATATGCAATAAAAGACAGCGCACCCCTCCAGTTGGGCCAGTTGCCTTGTAAAATCTCAGGTCGATTTATCTTCCCAGTCCAGCCCTGAATGTGGACCTCTTTTCCTTTTTACTGCAGTTCTATAACGCTTACAATAAGGTTCCATTCAATAACATTAGTTAATGCATTATTTACAATGAACAAACAATTAAAGCTGCACTATGTAAGATTTTTTGGTTAAAAATTAACAAATTGCCATTATTTATTAAGTAACAACAATCAGTGTTCAAAACAATGCCCTTACCTTACCACGATTCATTCATTTGTATTTTGAGCTGTCGGGTCAGATTTGGCATATAATCGCTGGCTTATGTCGTTCCTCTTTGCATCATGACGTCATGTCTGTAAACACAGGAAAGAAGTGCCGGCTGTCATGTGTTCCGGCTGCGGACGCTGTTCAGATCAGTCAGTCACAATCACACAGTTCAGGATGGCATTGCTGCAGTCTGGATGGATGTTTATCTGTTATCCGTTTGGCAGAGACGTTTACCTGTTACAATGCTTGGAATTGGATACAGTACGTTGTCTGGTAAGGGTAATGCTGCGAACATTACTCGTGTCTTTACCAATTGTGATTCATTATCAGGGGACATTACAGTGCATGTTTACTAATATGTATGACTTATGAAATGTACTTCTTGTACATATCATTTTCATATTTAATAAAGTATATTTTATCCCCATTATTTCTCGTTTTATGTTTTTAATTTACAGTGTTATTAGGCCTACAGTATCACTTGCATTATCAGCTGCCGTGTTCATTTATTAAGTTTTTCGTTTTAGTCACAGTTTTAGTCTTTTGATAAAAATGTGCTTTAAAAATAGGCAATATTTCATCATGTTATATTCATTCATTTACTTTATAAATTATACAAAAAAAAATGTCAAACTGTAACAGACCAAACCTTAATCAAATATTCAAATATTTAGAATTTTCTTTTTAAAAATGTTGTAAACATGTATCAAACATACTGAATACATGTTCATAGGCCTGCTGTCCTTGTTGTGAAAAACTGAGCTCCTGAAATAATAATGGACAGACTGAAATGGTCCAGCTTCTTTTTAGAATTTAGCCAACTGTACTCTGAATTCTTCATGCTTTAGAGACTTAATCATTGGCTGTGAAAGGATATTACATTGCATGTAGTGTGCTTCTTATAGAAATAGTCTATTCACAACGCAAGTTATGCAATGCAAATTACGATTATTCTGACTAGCGCATCATTTAATTAAAATTCACATGTTCATTCATTTCGTTGTGCAGATGTAAGTTGTTCCATAAATGTTGTGGATATATTGATGAATCTCATGTATAAATAAGATGCATTTGAATTAGTTATTTGTCCCATTTTAAAGCTGTTAATATGTTCAACTCATGCAGCTCATGCTGAGCAATGCCCAACACACTGGATCAATGGATCAAATGAATCCATATCAAGTATCTTCATCTATTTACAGATTGTCAAGATGTTTTCTTCTTCTACTATATGTTCAATAAGTTTGGTTAATTGTTAGTTCATGTTAACTAATGTTGCTAACTAATGTTAATGTCAGTTAAGTGAGATTTTCATTATTTTTAAACATTGTTGAGACCATTCCAAGTGATTTTCAACACTGTCATCTTTGAGAAAATTGCTATAAATGTTTCAATAGTTTTAGACTTCTAAGGGACGGTTTTCCCTCAATGTAATTTTTACTGCTTGCTCAATTAACTTAACTAAAATGAGCTTATGCAACGTAATTCTTTAGCATGTGGTCTTAGTTTTATGGAATCGGTTCTGACTAAGATCCATCTATCAACTCCCAGCCTTCGTTATTTCTAAACATCTTCATGCCTGCACATTTGTCTCATACATAGCAAAGTATGGATGGTCGTCAGATGGGAGGTAAACTCTGGTGTGAATGTGGTGGCTGACCAGGGCACCAGGTCACACATGGGTTATTCTTGTGACAAGAATGTTCAATCCTCACACATTCAGGCTTCAGCAACTTGTGTGAATGCTGCTGGGGAGAACAGGTGTGGATGGTCAAGACACTCGTTTTTGGCATATTAGGCATTGCTCATTACTCTCTCGGTTACATATTTTCTAGGGGAGCACTGTGTGCTTTGATTTGCCTTTAGGGATGACTGCCTCCCTGTACAAATAAAGGAAATGAGGTCTGCTTTAGCGCACATACCATGCAGATTCAGCCCAGGGCCAGACTGTCTTTGATGCCTTTCCACCACACTGGAGTAAAAGTCATTCAGACTTACAATAACAGAATAAACTGTTAATGCCACATGCATTGTTGGATTAAATGCGTTAGTGTGCATGCAGAAAGAATGCAAGGGTTACACGTTGATCAGTACGGCTTTACTGTTGAATCCAAGTCAGAGAGAGCACAAGCAACTAGATTTTTACATTTTAGAAAAAGTGGGTGACGCTGGCTCATGTACTGACAGGGTGTGGCTAAGGGGTTGCTAGGTGATTGCCAAGTACAGTATTTGTGAGGGTGTTCTGAGGTAGTTTTGAAGTATCATTCATGTCCATATTACAAACGGTGCAGGACAAGTTTCACACTGTTGGGTTAGGGGCAGTGACGTGCACAGACCTTAGCAGGGACAGGGGTGATAGGATAAAAAAGGGCACTGATTTTTATTATTATAAATTTTTTAATGAGTATTAATTATAAATACTTAACACATTTTTAGCTTTTTGAGTATTTCACCATTTTCTTGTTGGTGCAGTACTATGGTAGCCTAACGGTATTTTTCTGAAAGTGATTAGTCTAATTGGCTTATTAGTTTCAACAAAACCAAATTGGCTTTGGCTGAACCAGACAGCTCCTTCAGTTTATGTCAGTATTCTATAAAAGACGGATTTAAATTGCAATAGAGTATTATTTTTTTGATGAACTTACAGCACAATATATAGAGTGGACTTTTTATCCGACCTGTTACTCGTCTGAGGTAAAGGCAATTCCATTTTTTCAGGGCGAATTAAAAACTGCATTTTTTGCTTTCTTGAAGGGCACTGCTGCAGGAGGGGATGCCACTCGAAAACTCGTTCAAATCAAAAGAGAGAAAATTCATCTTTTCTTTGAGGGCCCCTCCACAAGATTGTTAGCGAAGGGTACGTTCATACAGTAATGCCATGTTTCCTTCAGAGTACCCACTTCAAGGGCTCTGGACTTCAGAATGAGTATAGGGCATAGGGAGGATCACTTGCGATTGGAATCTGCTTTTGTTTTATTTAACTATATTAATTTAATTATTAAAATTTCTCCCCTTTTTTCCAGACGACCAAAAGTGTACCTTTAGATTTGTGAATGAAAGGGGCTTGCGCCTCTGCTGCCCCCCTTCTGTGCACATCAGTGGTTAGGGATTTGTTCAGATCCCAAGATGTTCTACTTCAAACTAGACATATTGCAAGCATTAATGCATGGGGGTGGTACATTTCACGTCTCATGATTTTACACTATAGAGCAGTGCTTAGTGCCTGGCTGGGCTAAATTACAGGGTTGTTCATAACCCAGAGCAGATCTGTCGTCTTCATAGCTGGAAAGATTTACTGTCAAAGATATTTGCCCATGGTCTTTTGTGTTAAATTACCTGGGATATCCGGTCTTTGAGGCCACTGCTCATCATTTTTATCCTCTTTCTGTTCTTATGGGAGTCCTGCTGTTGAAAAGTCTCTTAAACATTTAACTTACCCATGAGGAGTCGCTCCAACAATTGCCATGAATATGTCTAACTGTAAATTGTGAAATTGTAACACTGAAAAAAGGGAAAGCTGCTTTATTGAAAATGCCAAACCAGTTCACTTGAAATCAACTTAATACATTTATGTTTGAGATAAGAACATCATTATATTGCGTAAATTCCAAATGATACACTTCCTGGCCAAAAAAATATTGTATCGGACCGCCTTTAGCTTTGATTCCGGCATGCATTCATCGTGGCATTGTTTCGACAACCTTATGCAATGTCAAAATATTTATTTCCATCCAGAGTTGCATTCATTTTTGGCTGAGATTTTGTATTGATATCAGGAGATTCAAACCACCAAAGACTTTAAATCGGGTTAAGGTCAGGACTCTGTGGTGGCCAATTCATGTGAGCAAATGATTCCTCATGCTCCCTGAACCACTCTTTTACAATTTGAGCCCGATGAACCTTGGTATTGTCATCCTGGAATATGCCCATGCCGTCAGGGAAGGAAAAATCCATGATGGGATAACCTGGTCATTCATTACATTCAGGTATTCACCTGACCAATTGAAGCAACCCCAGATAATAACACTGCCTCTAGAGGCTTGTACAGTGGGCACTATGCATGATGGGTACATTGCTTCATGCGCTTCCCTTCTTACCCTGACGTGTCCATCGCTTTGGAAAAGAGTAAATCTGGACTCATCAGACCACATGACCTTTTTCTGAATCTTTATACCCCCTTGTAAATTGAATTTGCTTTTTTCTGAATAGCCTCACTAACAATTGGCTTTCTTGTGAATTCTACTGTCCATTTTTTAACGATGTGACTTCAAGCGTTTTAGTGTTTTACACAATTCTTTACCATTTGGTCTCAACTTAATGTAATTGGGTACAATCCATAAATGTTCACTTAATCCAATTGTGTTGGGACTATGTGAATAATATTTGCTGAATCAAACCTTGTGGATAAAAGTGGAGCCAATGGTGATATCGAGGTTGGGTATATGACTACTGAAAAATCTGTGTCCATTCTCATTAAGGAAATACTGAGGGATCGTCAGTACAATGACTGATTGGGGATATTTAAACTAGGGCTGGGTATTGCCAGCCACCTCACGATATGATACATATTGCAAAACACGTCACGATTCTATATATTGTGAAACATCAAGAAAATATGTCACTATTCGACGATATCATAATTAGAATATGACACACAAGCTTTCAGTTCCAATTCGTTTGGGTATATTCCAGTTATAATGTCAATTTTGCTCACAGTATGAAAAAGACATTTTTAGGTAACGCTGTTATTATTAAACACGGTTCCTTCTAACTTGTTAAATTACAGATATATATAGCATAGGCTATATATTGCATATTTATAGGTTTGTGTTTTGCATGCCTAATTTGTACCATTTACAAGTATTTACAGTGATATGTAGAACAAGGGCCAATGTGGGACTTGCTGTTTAAGATCAGAAGCAAGGACTTTGACAGAAGTGTTTGTTTTGGTCGAATGTCATCTTTTTTTAGCATCCGTGCTATGCGTGACTAGAATGTTTATTTTGTTGTTTTTGATCAATAACTGAGTGCAGAAAACAGAAAAGGTATTAAAAGAGACATTATTCAATGACAAATGAATTGCGTTAGTCTTGGTTGCACTTATTTAGATGGCCTGCTTCTTCTTTATTGAAATGATGGACAAGACTTGAATACAAAATTGGTTGAATATAAATACCTATACATGGATCTACTGGAAGTTTTTGATACAATATTGTGAGAAAAAGTAATGCAATATCTATCTATATTTGATTGTAGAGGCCAGCCGGTATCCGATTTACAGATACCGATAACAAAGATGATGGGAAAGGCTGATAACAGATAAATCAGCCAATCACTTTTCAAATTTATTTAAAGAATGTCAAAAAAAAAATCTTATACTTTCTTTGCAATGGCAAGCAAAGACAAAGTGTCCAAAATGAATAAATACCAGATGCATTTTTTTGTTCATCCCAAATTCCAATAATAACCAGAAAAAATGTGTAGATCTAGTTCAAGTCAACACAGAGACCAGAAGAGGGTCGAGTCAAGACCAAGACCAAGACCAAGACAGAAGTGGGCCAAGTCTGAGACAAGACTGTTTATGAATGTATTAAAGGTTTAGTTTAAACAACTATTGACTCTAGGCTCATATCCCAAATAAACCTAATTTATTAGTTGCTTAAACACAATGGTATTACAATAATGATATGTTAATGTTAACAAAATGTCAGTGAAAATCTCAAATTAAAGGTTCAAAGTGCCTATGTGGTTTAGCATGGCAATACAAACTACCAGCTTCTGTATACTATTATATACCATTAAAATCAAGTAAACATTTCTCCTTTACAAAATATATTATTACTGTACTATAACTAAAATGGGCAAAAAATAAAAAAATAAAAAAACAACAACAGACAATTGTGAATTGTGGCGCTCTTGCACGAGATGTCAAAAACACAGCAACACGTGGCGCAGTGGTCAAATATGTCAGTTTATCACGATAACATGTAAAAAAAAAAACTTAAAAACAGCATGGATGGACACATAAAACGTTTGGTGTGAAGGGCCCCTTATTAACATGAGACAGCACCAATGGAAGTTTCTTTTTTTTTTTTCAAATGCATGTAGGTTAATATCCACTTTATCAAACTATTGGTTTGTTCTCTGTATTCTGAAATATCCCTATGCTGTTTTACTGAGTGAGAAACTGCTGCAAATTTTTCAGTGAAATATAAGTCGGACTGAATAGTGAATCAATTCAGACCTTATTGCTAACCCGTTTGGCCAATACGCTGAAAAGAACTGACTCAATGGAATTATTTATTGGTGAATCAGGCATCGCTAGTTCTGATTCTACACAGCTGACTGCTGACTATGGGTTACATACCATAATCGCGGATACTGTCAGTCGAAAAATGTTTGGAAGAAAAGTCAAAACGTTCACGATATATTTTTGAACAGGGACTCGACTGGTCTCGGGGCTAAGTTCGAGTCCACTTTTGTTGGAGTCAGAGTCAAGACGCATGACATGCTCACGAGTCCATGACAAGGCCACTCGGTCTCGAGTATGTATAGGCTATTGCTATTTGGGTGTACTTCTGAAATAATGTAAGTTGTGTGTCTATTTAGACTCAAGATATACCTGAGAAAATACATATTTTTAGCTAAAGTGTTAAGAGTAGCTCAATATGTGTTTCACAAAATTTCAGTGTGGAAGTAATGAAACCTGTTCTATCATTTGTGGCATTTGTTGCATTAACTCATTGATATTTGAAAAATAAAACATACAAATATAACAGAATACATTGTGATAAAGACCCAAAGCATGTAATAAAGTTTGGCGTGCATGCATGCAACCCACCCATTTAAGAGTTCATGTTGTCGCCTTAACTGAGATTCTCATTAAACACGGTGTCTATACTGTTTATACAGTATAAATACAGTTTATATATATACTGTACACATTAGGAGTGTGTTAAGCGAAGGTTGAACCATGAAACCAAGGTTGAACTTTTTGGCCATAATTCCAAAAGGTATGTTTGGCGCAAAAACAACACTACACATCACCCAAAGAACACCATACCCACAGTGGAGCATGGTGGTGGCAGCATCATGCTTTGGGGCTGCTTTTCTTCAGCTGTAACCTGGGCCTTAGTCCGTTAGAAAGCTGAAGATGAAGAGGAAGTTCACCTTTCAGCACGACAATGACCCAAAGCACACATTCAAATCCACAAAAGCATGGCTTCACCAGAAGAAGATTAACGTTTTGGAATGGCCCAGCCAGAGCCCAGACCTGAATCCAATTGAACATCTGTGGGGTGATCTGAAGAGGGCTGTGCACAGGAGATGTCCTCGCAATCTGACAGATTTTGAGCGCTTTTGCAAAGAAGAGTGGGCAAAAAAAATTATATATATATATACAGGATTGGTGGTTCGATTCCCGGCCCCCACTCCTCATGCCAAAGTGTCCTTGGGCAAGACACTGAACCCCAAGTTGCTCCCAATTGCAGGCTAGCGCCTTGCATTGGTGTATGAGTGTGAGTGTGAATGGGTGATTGGGACACAGTGTAAAGCACTTTGGTAACCTCTAAGGTTAAAAAAAGCGCTATATAAGTGCAGACCATTTCAATAATAACAATAATAATATAGCAGAGGCCATTTAAGTGCAAACAGCGATAGATAGATAGATCATAGTAACCACAAAATTAAACATGGTTCTATAAACTACTATTAACAACATGTTACTGTAATAACACCATGGTTAGTACATCAGAAGTATATGGTTACTACAATATTACTACAGAAAAACCATGGTTAATTTTATCCGGATCAAATCCTTCTCTCAACTCCCCGACCTTCACTGTGACCAAATCACTGGGAGGAATCATTTATTTATGACCATACGTAGTATTATATGAAATATTAAGAGTAAAGACATGGGAAAAGGAATGTCAAAGGGTGAGATTCAAACCCAGATCTCTAGCGTGATAACATATACACATACCGTCTCCACCAGACTATTGGAGCGCAAATAGTCACTTAGTTATCCAGTCTCTTAATCCACTAAATGTCTAACCCATTAACCAGATTAATGTCTCTGCCCCATCGTGAAAAATTCAAATATGCCCACCTTCATTTCGATCAGCAGTTGATCCGAAATAAATCTGTGGTGGCTGTCTTGAGTTTGGTCAGATCAGTGGTGGGCGGAGATAGTGTAAATAGACACTCTGTAATAAAAATAATAATAATAATGTTACATTTATATAGCACCTCACCAGAGGAATCACAGTTTAAAGAACAAGAAAAAAAGATGGAGCATGTTTCAGTTTCTTCATTTACATAAGGAGGAATATTCCTAATAGACGAATACTCTATGGAGCATTTAAATCTTTATGCATTTTAAATTTTTTTTCTTAACCAGATAATTTCCTTATTCGCTGATGTGAATATAAATGTGGTCAATTTTAAAAGACAGATAGACGAGCTCTGACGTGAAATCGTCACTTCAGGTTAGTTATTTAACATCGTGCTCAGGTTAAGGCTATAAATGAATACATGGGAATCACGTGTGAATCGTGTGATAAATTAATGTTACACTTGATAAGCTCCAGACACGCACAATTAACAGAGACTGCAAACAAAGTCACAGAGACTGCAAACAAAGTCGAGACCGTGCCATCCGATTTAAAATCGCAACGTGCGCATAGCATTCTGAGATGATATTCTTCTCACCACAATTGTACAGAGCGGTTATCTGAGTTACCTAAGACTTTGTCAGCTTGAACCAGTCTGGTCATTCTCAGTTGACCTCTCTCATTAAAAGGTGTTTCTGTCCCAGAACTGCCGCTCACTGGATGTTTGTTGTTTTTGGCACCATTCTGAGTAAATTCTAGAGACTGTTCTGCGAGAAAATCCCAGGAGATCAACAGTAACAGAAATACTCAAACCAGCCCGTCTGGCACCAACAATCATGCCACAGTCCAAATCACTTAGAACACATTTTTTCCCCATTCTGATGGTTGATATGAACATTAACAGAAGCTCCTGACCCGTATCTGAATGATTTAATGCACTGCTGCCACACGATTGGCTGATTAGATAATCGCATGGATGATTGTTGGTGCCAGATGGGCTGGTTTGAGTATTTCTGTAACTGTTAATCTCCTGTGATTTTCACAGAAATGCCCTGTTGATGATATATATATATATATATATATATATATATATATATATATATATATATATATATATATATATATATTTGAACTACTTTAAATAAGGAGTAACTTGTCAGCTGATTAGCTACAATTTCAAGCAGCACTATTGCATTTCCTTGAGAAAAACATCCTTTTACAGTGGATATTCCAGGGAGGCATTCTCTGAACATCAAAACAGGATTTGAGATAAGAGAAGGATACCCTAAATGACCTAATCTTTTTATGAGTGAAGGAGGACAGCTCTCATTCACAAAACCGGATGGGTAGAAACCAGTTGCAACTGCTTTCATTATTCTTTTTTTTTTTTTCTTCTTCTCGAGAAAACCTCCCTCTCCCCAGGCTGATTTTGTCAGCATGTCTGTCATTGGTTCCCACTTAGGGCCTCATGTGATTTCCTACCGAGTCCTAATGCAATTTGGCTATTTTTGTCAATGGCTTGTGTCTATTGTCCCTTATAACCTCAAACTTTCCTCCTCGCCATCAAAACTAACAGTGCTGGTGAAGACACAGCCTGTAGACGGAAGTAAAGCCAGTCAGCTGATGTCTGCTATGTCTAGGACAGTTAGTTTCAAATACACATGGAATAGAAGAGACAAAAATCTGAACAAGATGAGACAGGAGTGTGGCATTAGACTGTTATTAATCTAATTGGCTTTGAAATATCATGCTGTAAATAATGCCTGCATAATACTGTATACAATGCTAACAGTTATTAAAGGCCTTAATGGGTACAAAAGCAAAAGAATGTGCATCCCTAAAACAATAACACATAGGTGCAAGTCATTTCAGTGACCTCCAATGACTACTTCTCCAATATCACAAAACCCAGATTGTCTTTTTGAAAACCTCACTAGTGAATTTCAAACATATTCTCTCAAATATTTTTTGCAATCACTCAACATTTCCCAGCTCATAGGTGCTGTGTCCACACACTCGTGAAATTTATAGGTAAAAAATGATCACAAAGTAAAAAAAACACACATCCCTTCAAGCAAAAGAAGTCTACCCACAATTGTCCTACCTTAGGGCACAGCCTTGTTTCAACTTGTCTGTTAAATGCACTATTGTAACAGACTTATGAGTAAAATGATGAATTAAGGTTCTGCCATGTGCACCACATCCCATAAATAAATAAATGGGTGTTGTCGTTTCTTTTTTTTTTACTTTGGACAATTTCATGTCCTATGGGTGGATGTTTATTAAAACTAACAGGTTTTTGTTATAAGAAGGTCTAACTTTTTTCCAAAAGTTAGTGTACTTGTTAACCAAGTTGTCAAAAGTGTCTGTAAAGCGCATGTTTGAGATGACATATGACCTTTCATGTTTGAAGAAAAAAAAAGAAAATTCAAGGTAAATATTGCTTGTGAGAACTTTATTTCAAATCAAGCAGTTCTTTTATTTAATTATACAAAGGTGTGAAAATATAATTTAACTGCGCTTATTTAGGATATATAAAATGTTAGGTATGAAATTAGCCTTAGCAAGACAAAGATGACCATTTTATTTAAAAAAACAAATAAACAAATAAAGGTAATTTCCATCACATACTTCTATTAAACACAATACAGAATTTTAGATATGCCGGAAATGACCATAGAGGATGAGAATTTTCATGACTTTCAGAAAAAAATGCACATAACTGGTAATCAGGAGGTTACTGGTTCGATTCACACAGCCACCACAATTGTGTCCTTGAGTAAGGCTACTTAACTCCAGGTTGCTCCAGGCGGATTGTCCCTGTAATAAGTGCACTGTAAGTTGCTCTGGATAAAAGCGTCTGCCAAATGCATAAATGTAAATGCAACATTCTAAGGGCATTTTCACACCTGGCTCATTTGGAGCATTTGTTTTGGAAACTGGTGCGTTTTTTCCCTTAGTTTGGTTCGTTTAGGCCTATATGAACATGGCAATCACACTCAGATCAGCATCAAAATAATCGGTAACTGATTGCAAACAAACCCTGGATCGGTTTGATTGTGATGAGAATGCAATCTGACACAACGGACCAACAAACTAAACAATATCCCTACAAAAACCATGAACCTACCTGATGGATCTTTGGAGAAGACATCTGTAGGTCAGCACTTCACTGAAATTCATCATCAAAACTTGTATATACCCTTTTGGTGACTATATTAGATATAGTTGAAAGTTTAAAATAGGAGCTGCTTTATAATTCCTGAGGTATTTTTAGTATAATCACTTCTCTTGGATAGTGGCTGACAACATGTAGGACGCCGTCAGCAACTTTTTGACAGATAAAAAAGAAAAGGCATTTTTCAATGAAGAAATAACGCAAAAGCAACTAATGACGAATGAAAATAACCATGACGGAAATTTTAGATTGCATATCATGCGTGTCCGATAAAGTGCATTGACCAGAATGCGCATTCTGTATGATGCAGTGCCGTTTTTGTATAAGCCTGACATAAACAATACTCGAAAATGTGTTACGGTCAACACATTTAAAAAATTTTTAATTTTTAATTTTTCAGGTTTATTTATTTATTTATTTTATGGTATATCAATGGATGCGCTAAATCCTGGAATGGTGCACAAACATCCGGTCTGTTTTGAAATGTTGCCTTGTGAAACTGAACCGAACCAAGAGGAACAAAGCCCCTGTTCTGAAAATGGTCTAAACCTACTTTTAGGTTAAACCATTCTTAAAGGAGAAGTTGCCATTTCTGCCCCACTAGCATCACCAAACAAAATTACAAAAATAATGATTTTTAAATAGGTTTCTCAAACACTCCCCCCATCATCCATTGTTCTACAAACAGTCCTGTCCCAAACTCATGCATTGGGTAGTTTGTGTTTACAGTGTTTACACTTTTCGGAAGCAACTAGCAATGGCTTATATTGGTTGACTCTGCATACAGTATTAAGGCCAAAGTTGACTTTGGTTGTACACGTTACTGATTGCTCCGCCCACAGTATGCATGACGCAAATTTTGTCACAGTCTGCCGTTGATTGTACAGAAGAGTATCACAAAGCAGTCGCAGTGCAAATGCATTGAACACGTTTATATTTGCTCACACTCAAAACAGTATACTATGAAAGGCAATGCGTTCGACCGGGCGCAATCTGATCCGTAATGCAGAAAAAATTAGTATACCTGGGCCTTTAAGCTGGGATAAGATCAAGTATTTTAACACTGAAAAATCATCTTAGTAATGGTGGGAGAAGCTAGTTTTATGCTTGCAGCGTTACGGAGTCCCATGGCTTCTGCACTTTACATTACTAGCTTTCAATAACTCAAACCTCATTAGAAAGATCGTGAGAACTCTTCTCGAGAGTCTATGACTTCAGATTTCAACAACAGCTGTTATTAAAGAAGAACAAGGGGACGCAGTCAATGGACAAGGACCAGCAATCAATAAAAGCAAGGACACACGACACAAGACACAAACAAACAATATCAATGGGCACACATTGTGGAAACGAGTTGCAGAGCAACATTCCTGGAGGTAAAGACTAGAGGGCAGCTAAAGTAACTCATTTCCCCAGGTCATCGTTTTACACAAGGACGCGCCACATCAGAGGGGCCTTCGGTGGAAATCAGATCCAATCAGATGTTCCCGAGGCTTTGAGAAGGCCGGTAGAAGTCACCCACTTGATATTTGATCAGATTTGCCTGCCCCCACTAAACCCACCCACTCTCTGTCTCTCTCTCTCACTTTCTCTACCTCTCTCTTTCACCCTCTCTCACTCGGTCTACCCTGCTTAATGGGAAGTAAAAGATCAGTAAGCCTTGTGGAATTCAGGACTCCTGTTACACGAGCATGTGCTTGCCGTCTGGACAAGGGCCTTTTTGCTCTCTCTTTTTCTCCTCCCTTTCTCGCACCCCTCTCTTTTTCATTCTACTCTGTTCTTCTTTGGAGAGCTTAAACAATTAAGTACGTTTGCATAGTCAAGTTTCAGCAGGTTTTTGCATAGTCTAGCTACAGTCTTCATCTGTCTGCAAGTATACACAACACAATGCGTAGTCGAACATTTGAAGGAAGGAAGTTAGCTGAAGAAGCGCAAAACCTCGGTTGTTCGGCACACACATACACAACACAGAGGCCAAGTGCGGTCTGTTTAACATTATCACATGCTGCACAAAGCCAAGCTTAAATTGCATGATCTATGTAAAAACCGAACTAGTAGGTAAAGCGTTTACGTGACATTTTTAAACGTTGTTTTAAATGTTTTTGATGATGGAAAATACCACGGCATGTGTTTGAGTGTCTCATGCAAGCTTTGGGAAATCGGTTTGTCTTTGTTGTATTTGTAGCAGCGGTACTATCAGCCCTTTACAAACAGCTACACCCTAACATACCCGGCAGAGCATGTCCCTGGCTTGCAGAAGCTTGATGTGTCATAACTCAAGTATCTTAAAAACACCATGCAAATGTCTTTTCTTTCTGTCTCAGAAGCTCCAACAGGAAGGAAAAGGCAAGGTCTTTGCCTTTATATAGATGCAAAGCAAAGACAGTATAGTAACATGTCTTGGCTGGGCCTCGATTATGTGGGCAGTGTCATTATTGCGTAATTTTTTTCCCATTGTAAATCCCATTGTATCAGATCTGCGCATGTAACCAAATATCCACCCACAATAACGGACAATTTTAGTAAGGATCGAATTGAAAATGCATTCCAGAAGTAATTTTTTGGGTCATAATTAAATTTGCAATTCATTAAATTGTACATTATCTGTATATATAAAAAGTGCACATTTTTGTCAAACCTTTTTTTTTATTGTAATACAAAAATGATGCTATATATGTATATGGGTGTTTCTTTAACTATGGATAGTTTCATGTCCCATGGGTAGATTTCAACTTTTTCTTTTTGTTAAAGGAATCTTAAAGGAAATTGACTGGTTCAATACCAGTTAAGCTCAATCAAAAGCATTTGTGGCATAATGTTGATTCCTACAAATTATGCCCCTCCCTTTCTTTGGAAAAAAAAATCTTTTTTTTATACAAAATCTGGAACATTAATATACTCACTGTTTCAAAAGTATAGCCACAAGACATGAACAATATGCATGTTAACATGATTTTAGTGTGATAAAAACATGTACAAACCTTTTCTGTGTAAAGAAATAGCCAATTTTACTTCGTTGCCATGCCGATTTAATGTCAACAAACCATAAAACCCTAACATGATAATTACAAAAAATTTCCAGCTCAAATAATACATGTGTTTTAACAGAAGAATTCATGTAAGTACATTTATACAATTATAAGCTTCACATTTCTGCCTTTAAACCCTCCAAATTGGCCCCATTCACTTCCATTTTAAGTGCCTCAATGTAACCTCGATTTTTGCTTTTTTTTTTATAGAAAAGAAGGGACGAGTTGAAATACATTTTTGTGTGTAATCAACATTACGCCACAAATGCTGTCGATTGAGCTTAACTGGTATTGAACTCGGAATTTGTACACCGTTGCTGACGCAATAATGCTAAACAAGTCACCGGCTAATGGCCCTTTAACATTAAAAGCAAGCTGACTGATCGCCGTTAGAACAATTATGCCTTTACAATACATAGGTGCTGCTAGTCAACAAGCAACTTTACCCCGGTACGGTAGGTGGCTCAATGCAACTTTCAGCTGGTCTGCCCTTCACCCATTATGGATAAGAAGAACTAGGCTGCGTTCCATTTCAAATTTTGAAATGCATTTTTATCCCCTTCCCTCGCAAAGTTCACTCCTTCTCAAGTAAATTTGCCAAATTATGCAAAAACTGTGAAATTTCATTTAATTTCGTATATTTAGAATACATACCATTTTCCCTATGACATCAGCCTTAGAAACACAAAAGTGAGTTATGAATGTAACATTGTTCAAATCAAAATGGTATTTTTGTGAATATTAGTCTATGTGTATTTAATCTTTGAGGCCATCCATATGGTAGTGTACTCCTTAAGGTTGACAAAATACTGATGACTTATCTTGCAATCAGATGCGTATACAAATTTGTGTCCAATCAAATGCTCACTAGAAAGAGAATGGCCCTCCCCCTAATCCGAACTGCCACTGACTAGCAAAAGCAAGTAATACATCATAATTCAAGGCTGTGACAAGCTATACGCTTCAGGCTATTTTTTTAAGGGACAACCTCTTAGTTGTGTATATATTCAACTCCCTGTTTTAACAGTAAATATGTAAACACAGGAAAGAAAACGGCTCACATTTTTAATAACAAGCTAATCTTGAAAATGCAGGACCCTATTCAAACTAGAGTAAATTCTAGTTGTGTTTGAATGAAGGGTATTTTCCATCACATTCATTTTGGACCTGATATTTAAACATGCAAATGTAATCTTTGGCTCTTTTAAAAACTTCATGATCACTTGTCAAGCAACCTTTAGACAGACTAGCAATGCATACAATTCTGACACTCTGTGACAAATGACAAAAGGAGACAACAGCCTGAAAACTCAAAAGATGGACCACCTTATTAACCCTCTATCCATGAGGCCCATTTGGAAAACCTGTGGGGACAGATTATAATCGTGAAAACTCAGAATAACTTCCTGCAGCAATTCAGTCCCACTTATTTAGGGTCAATGAAATGTCAAGACACTAATCAGATAGGTTTGATCAAAGCAGCCTTAAAGAGATTACTCACTCCAAAATAAAAATTACTTATATCATTAGTCAAAAAAGGGGATTTTTGACCAAATGTTAGTCTCAGACACAATGAAAGTGAATAGTAACTGAGGCTAACATTCTGTCTGACATCTCCATTTGTATTCCACAGAAGAAAAAAGTCATAAGGGTTTTGAGTGACATGAGGATCAGTAAATGAAGACACAATTTTATTTTCTGTCTTTACACTAAAGGTCAGAGTTGAAATGTTGAAGATAGACATTCCTAAAAGAGTAAATGTATGACTTTGTCTCCCTACAACTGTCAAAACACTCATGTGAGAAATTGATTCCTGCAAGCTAATGTTACATTGTCACAATAATCTCATTGGTGAAAGTTGCGTGGGATAAATAAAAAACCTTTAAAAAAACATAAAACACACAACAGACCTGTTGGGTTGGTCTTATCACACTTCAAAACAATCCCACCCCAAAACCACATCTCTAATCTATATACTGAGGCTGATAAAAGAGGGAATGGGTGAAATACTGGGAGCCAAAATGTCATTAATGTTTAATCCCTTTAGAAATCCTTATTTCTAAAAGGACAGTAATTAATAAACTCTCTCATTCCCATTTTTAATCACATGTAGATTGACACAAAGTTGTGTTTTGCTGAAAACAATTAGACCACAGACACTTCCTAATGAGAATAGTATATAATTAACAATTACCTGAGCAGGTTACCGATGACAAGTTCTAAGGCTACAATTTATAATAGTGCTGATAGTGTCGCATTGCTGGATCAAGAACAAAAACAATTTGAGTCTGTGGTGGTGTAGTGGGCTAAAGCGCATAACTGTTTATCAGAAGGTCACTGGTTCGATCCCCACAGCCACCACCATTGTGTCCTTGAGCAAGGCACTTAAATCCAGGTTGCTCCGGGGGGATTGTCCCTGTAATAAGGGCACTGTAAGTCGCTTTGGATAAAAGCGTTTTCCAAATGCATAAATGTAAATGTCTATAAGGATTAAAGGGATGGCTAGAACAAACATAATTTACTCCCCCTCATACTGTTTAAAACCTTTAACTATTTTCTGCCCCCAGTGTTGTTGAGAGTATGGGCATGTGAGCTCCATTTTCCAGGTGAAACGTCCACAGATGGGTGACAAAAGCGAGTTGGGAAAAGAGTTGTTTTCAGCTGTAGAGGCTGTAATACAGTGAAGAGGAATGCATTTGATAATTTTATAAACTGTACCCCCAACCCAAACCTAAACCTAACCATCAATGGTGGTGGCGTAGTGGGCTAAAGCACATAACTGTAAATCAGAATGTCACTGGTTCGATCCCCACAGCCACCACCATTGTGTCCTTGAGCAAGGCACTTAAATCCAGGTTGCTCCGGGGGGTGGATTGTCCCTGTAATAATTGCTCTGTAATAAGTGCTCTGTAAGTTGCTTTGGATAAAATTGTCTGCCAAATGCATAAATGTAAATGTCAATCAATGGAGAAAAAAAGTAATAGTACAGGAAAAATGCACTCTCTGAATTGTGCTCGTGACTGATTATTCAGGATCTGAAACCGGGTCCCCCAATCTGGTGATGCAATGCGCTTCCGGTTGCACCACAAGAGAGGTAAAAAAGATGGACCCAATGCAAAAACGTATAATAGATGCATCGAACTTACATTTAAAGTACCTGGATTTAATTACCTCAGTAGTTACAATGTTAACCTTAGCCATAACCCTAGCCTCACCCAACCCCAGACCTTGCCCTAAACCTACCGTACCTCAACCTTTATGAGAATTAGTAGAATAGTAGTTAAAGACACCTAATATAAAGTGTGACCTGATGTCTTAACGAAGGGCAAATGACAAACTAAGCATTGTGCAAAAGTGCAAGTGTGTTTGTGAAAAAGGCAACCCCAATTAACCCTTCTCATGATTATGATCAGACAGAGGAAGCATAAAAGCTGACTTCCGCTTTTCTATTTTCTCAATGTACAAAATCTATAGCAGTGGGACACACACACACACACACACACACACACACACACACTAACAGCAACAGTTACACCTCTCTTTGGCTTAGGGCAGATATGTCTTCAGTCAACCAGTAATAGAACAACCAATTACATGCCTGGATCTTCTCTCGAGCAGGTATGCAGTTTTTCATCCCCAACACCATTCACAAAATGCTGTTGGGTCTGTTCACAAGTGCCATTTGTTCTTCACTGCAACTATTGTGTAACCACTTTAAAGGAATCAGGAACTGAAAAAGCACAAGCTGTGCAAGCAGTAAAGTATATACAGCACTTCCATTTTCACTCAACTACAGAATTTACAGATTCTTACTGCGCTGACCATATTTTAAAGCACATTTTAACAGGATGAATAAGGATGATGCATATTATTGCATATGGGTAAAGATGCATCAATGTAACGGTCACACTGAATATCTGTTTCTGATAAAAGAAACTGTATGTGGTAGTGTAATGTAAAGAAGAGAATGGCAACAGCTGTCAGGCACCAATGTACTATAATATTCATTCAATTCAATACAAATACTATATTTTTTAACTGAAATTGTTCACGAGACACTTGGGAAAAGATGTCATTGACGGCAAAACTGATGCAGAGTGATGTAATGCACAACGTTTGAAAGTTTACAAGCGCAAATGAGATTTAAGAGCTATGCTGGATTTTCAAGCTTTTGCAAGTTTTCAGATGGTTTCAGAATAGGGACGGGCACAAGTACTCGAGTACTCGGTGATCATGCAGAGTTGGTGATCATGGGAGTTGAAGATTTCTGCACGAGTTAAAGTTAGAAGTCCGACATAAAGTGTCATTCCGTTGCACTTTCCCCAGCTGAAGGTGGAGATTCTGACTCTCCGAGTTGAATGGAACAAGCCATGAATCACCACAGCAACAACAATATGGAGCATCGTGACTTTCCACACAGGAGCGAACACTTGGGGAGACACACACACCAGGTGCGGGGCAGTGGACTCAATGAGCTGAAGCAAGCGCATATACATCAGACTAATGTTAGACAGAACGCGACTAAATGGAACATAATGCTGCATCTTTAAAACTGAACTTCAACTTATTGCCAACCACGATTTGAAAAGAGACTGTTCAGGCAGTCACTAAAAAACTGTTGCGTGCTTACTAAGATTACTACGATAACCTGAAGGAAGAACAGACACGCGTTGTGCACATTCTTTCACTGAGTTGGGCAGCGAATCTTCACATAATGACAAAATATGATGCATTATATATTGATTATTCAATCTTTTCAGCCTATAATAATGAATAGATGATACACTGGAACAACAAGACTCAATTCAGCAGTCAACAAAGTTTGTCAGACATGTTATTATGTATACAGTTAGGTACAGTATCTCATGTCATTGCCCCTCAAGTACTCGATGAGTAATTAGTCTGAGTACTCGAGTAGACAAAATTACCAAAATGACCATCCCTACTTCAGAAGACATTACATATTGTGCCAAAGTTCTATGAACTGCTTTTATGATTTTCGGGATCTTTATAGGCTCTCCATTCTCTCTTCATTTTACTTTTCCAGAGGAAAACTCTGCAAAGAACATTAAATGTGCAATTTCCAATGGTATGGATGGGGGATTCGGGCAGCAGTGTTGGGGTTCAAATAGTCTTAACAGGATCTGACCTCTCCACTTGGCCTCTACGAAAACAGGAGTCCTCTCCCTCAACTCTGGCTAGCCATCTTATGCAACACCCAACCACCCACCCGAAAAATACAAAACTGTCATAAGAGGCAGTCTGTAGGGCTCATATGGGCGGAGGCTTACAAACCAGAACAATCTTTGTGGGGGGGAATGATAACAAAGACATACGCTTGTGCACTTTGTGCAGGCACACACTTGAAAACAGACAGATTTGACGATAATCATTCTGTTGAGTGAGAATTGATGGTCGTAAAGAATTGCTGCTGTGCACTGTGCTGGAAAGTTAAAAAACACTATATCTCCTCACATCAACACAAACTTACACCCACGAGTAAGACGTACATTAGAAAAGGTTTGGATAAAAGGGTTAAAAAAAAAAACATAAAGAACATCAAGCATTGGGAGCTTAGCATCTCGGTCACAAAACTGAACAAAGGGGAAGATCCTTAGATGACTTAGAAGCTTCGCAACCACTGGAAGAGTGTCAACTTTTGCCTTTTTTCTTTGATGGCTACAAAAGTCGCAACGCACTTTGCAGCCACTGAAAGACAACGTTAACTCTAGACTAGACTACATAATAAAATAAAAGATTTGTTCTTGGCATATGCTTTCTTAAAACGTTTCTTAGATGACTACAAAAAGCTGCAATACACTATGCAACCACTAAAAGAAAATGTTAAAACTTGACTTCCATCAATCCCAAGAGTCTTTCAACAGGTGGTCCATGACTCCTATGGGATCTACCGTGGTACCGCAAGGGGTCCGAAAATTATTGTTTGATCCACAATTGGCTTATAATAATCACTATGTATTTTGTTTAGTTAAAAGTCCATCAACATTTTGAAGTTCCTCGCACCTGCATGCCAAAAATGTGCAATGCCCTGTGCATTGATAGCATTAATTCTTGCCTTTCGTGTATAAGACATAATAAAATAACAAATTGTTTTTAGGAGAAGCTTTCTTATCAAGCCTCTTAAATGGCAAAAATTTGCAACCACCGAAAAACTCTGGACTTCTGTTCTTTCTACATTACAAATTTGTTCTGTTTAGATGCTTTTTAAGTAGCACAAAAAAGTCTCAATATCAAGTCTCAGTTCAACCAATCAAGAAAACTTTCATTTTTATTAGATGGCTACCAAAAGTCCCAAAGAACTTTGCAAACACTGAGAAACTAAATAAATTCTTGACTTTCATCCTTTCTACGTAATAAGTTGACAAATTTGTTCTTGGTAGACGCTTTCATACTTAGTTGCTTAGATGGCTACAAAAAGTCATAACACATTGTGCACACCCTGAAAGACTTTTCTGAAAAGGCTAATTTGATGCTTGATAACTTGATGCTTTCTTATCAGAGACTAAAAACGGTTCAAGGAATGAAAACGAAAAAATAAAACATACAAACCTTTTAGCAAAATGTGACTGAAAACCAGAAAAAAGTTATTTTCAATTGTTCTGGAGTGAAAACTGTAACCTTTTACAACTGGTTAATTTTCTGATGATTTTGTAATGAAACTAAAGGCCAAAGGGTTTATCACAGTACAGTTTTGGAACTACACCACTTCATGTTGCCCGAAAAATTAAACGCGTGCTTTGATATTGAAGGAAACTGCTACATCACTCATTTCTTTGCCTAAATGGCCGTTGTGGATGTTGCATTCTCTGAATGCAGAGCTTTTTAACAACTATGTATAATTATTACCAGGGCTGGACTGGTAATCTGACATACCCGGTGGGCCGATGCACTTTGGGGCCGATCAGAGGAGGACTGGCCATCGGGAGATCCGAGCCAAAGTAAGCCCAAGTGGCTTACTTTGGGCTTGTTTTTACAGACCATGTTGCTTGTTTCTCTTGCGAGATCTGGCAACACTGTGAAAAGGTATTTCACACACCCCTTAGCGCAGAGTACTGTCATTTTAATAAGAGCATTATTAACCATTATTTTATTTTGTTCTAACCGGTAACCTTTTTCGAAAGGAGGTTGCATTACTTCTGAATTGAAATGAAAAACATTGTTTTTAGTCCCTTCTTGGCTTCTTACCAAGTATTTTTGAGTGCTACAAAATGTTGCAATGCACTTTGCAACCACTAAAAGATAGCATTAAATTTAGCCTTTTGTCTATCTAAATTTGTTCTTGACAGACATTTTTTTAGATGGCTAGAAAATGTTGCAATGCACTTTACAAGCATTAAAAACCTTTACTATCTGTTTAAATGTGCAGTATGTAAGATACTGAACCCTTGTGATTAATGACACCTGTGGCCGTTAAGTGAACTGCAGCCAGATACCTGCTGCTCGTGCACACACTCCATAGGAACGCGAGCGAGCGAGCATCATTGTGTAGGAGTCAGTGTTGTGCTGGGAGCTGGACGGTTGCTGGATTCCATGGATGGCTACAAAAAGATTTTGCAACCACTTAAAGACAGCGTTAACTATTGACTTCCATCTTTTTTTTTCATAATAAACTTAAAAAAGTGCTTTTAAGCAGACATTTTCTTACCAAGATTCTTAGGTAGCTACAAAAAGTCACATTGCACTTTTGAACAACTGAAAGATCACGTTAACCCTTGCCTTTCATCTATCGAACATAATACATTTACAAATTTGTTCTTGGCAGATGCATTTTTGCAACTGTATGAGTTTTACAGTTAACTCATACAGTTTCTTACCATACTTTACAAACTGTAAAAAATACTGTAAAACTGCATGTGCATGTTACCATTACCTGACCAGGTAGCTAAGTACACTAAACTCTTAGGGTACACAGTGGAGCATGGGCTAGTGTGCCGAGCACACAAGAGCACATGGCTTGGAGGAAAGCTTATAAAGGAGCATTACCCTGCCTAGTGTGTGGGCTGGGAAGCCTTTGTTGTAGATTACCATCCCATGAGAACCTGGAGCAACAACCAGGCGGGGGAAGCAGGGTGCATGAAGGAGGGGTATATGGAGACAGACATGCATCAAGCAAGGAATGCTGTCGAACCCTGCCACCCCATGCACACATACACACATCGAAGGATGGGTAGACATACACACATATTTACATACATATACACAAACATACCCACACACCAACGGAAAGAGCATAGAATCATAAAATAAACAAAACTGATGAGAAAATTACATAAGGAGATTCTCTTTTACGTAACAAAAGCAGTGCTTGGATGGGTGTATAAACTTGGTCCAAAATCCAGGATTAACTCTCGGCAAGCACCAAAAGCCAGTTAAAATTGGCTTTGGCAAGTATACGGTTTCAATAGTTAGACAGTTGGTTGGTAACTTTGTTAGGAACTACAAAATTACATGGTTTATGAGTTACAGAATTACAAGAATGAATAGTCTTCGAACCATGGCAATTGACATGCACAATTCAGACCAAAAACGTTCAACTTGTCTATTAAAGATAATTGGAAACAACTGGGAAATAATCGCATTGTCATAAGGACATAAATATATATTTTCAATATATATATTTTGAATTCACCCACCATTTGCTGGTGAAAACGGGAAAATATCAAATAAATCAACACAGGTTTTTTAATATATCCTGTGTATAATGGAGTCAATAAAATTGCATAACAATCATGATAACTTCTAATAATTTGGTCCTCCATACTTTTTAGGAAATACCTACTGTATGTTTTATTTTTACTATTTACTGTGAGTTTTATTTTATTTGCTAGCAGTACTTCCATCTGAGCAAGTCAGGTAAGAGTTCTGGACACACTGAATATTAATTACATGACAACACATGATTAATATTCATGAGCCAAGCTGAAATTGTATAATTGTGTCTCCCCCACTTTTCAGATCATTCCTACACCCGTGAATAACACAATAAGTCGAGCTCAGTGCTAAGGTAAAAAGCAGGACTCCCTGGCACATGTCTGATGAAAGATCCTGTCTGATGAAAGATCAATGCTTGGAATTCCATCGGATTTGGAGCATCTTAAGTTAGAGATGGGGAAAGTCTATTCATATGAAAAGCAACAAGATGGTTTTGGCTCAAGCTTGAAGTTCATAAAAACTCAATTCCATAGTCTTTTTGAGCTGACTGGTGATTGCAGGAGTGCAGCCTTATTGTGCTCCTGGTCAGTATTATGGATACTATACATCAAGTGCCCGTTTGCTCTTGTTGGGGAAAGTACAGATCTCAACCAAGTTTACATAACAGACATAAAGTGAAAAGCTCCTGACCCTTCAAGATGTCTACATTAGGACTGTCACATATCTAACATGCTATGCTAACACTGTTATACTTGAAGTCATGTAGTGTCATGTTATGTCTTCTGGACCAGTAAAGGGATCGTTTACCCAAAATGAAAATTCTGTTATCATTTACTCACTTTCTGTGGAACAAATATGCAATTAAAGTGAATGGTGACTGAGGCTAACATTCTGCCTATGTTCCACAGAAAAAAAGAAAGTCATATGTGAGAATAAGTAAACGCTGACAATATCTATCCCTTTAAGTTCTGCACATCACTGTATTAGGCCCATGCATTGCAATACCCTACTCTATGTAGACTCATAACCCAAGATATGTCACAGACAGTGTGATTGCAATGTATGTACTATCTTCTAGTACTTCTAGTATAGCTGTCCACTCAAAGTCCCATAGGAGCAACTGGAATACAAGCACCACCTAGAGGACCAATGTTGAGCTACACTTCTTTAATAATATGTGGCAATTGGAGAAACACAATGAACTTCACAATGAGCAAACTTTGCCAGGCAATCTTCAAGGTCCAGTGGTGTTGAAGTGACTTCATTTTTGATTAATTGAGATTAAGCAGTTTAAGAGTTAAATATACATTTCAATGGTAGCTTTTATAGTGCTTTTTGTAATTAAAGGGATATTTCACACAAAAAATGTAAACGCTGTCATTTACAACTCATGTTCTCCAAACCCATGTGACTTACTTTGAGATGTTTGGCAGAATGTGGCCTCTGTCAACACTCACTTTCATGGCATAATTTTCCATACCATGAAAGTGAATGGAAACTGCGCCTGTCTTTCTGCCTAACATCTCCTTTTGTGTTCCATGGTTGAAAGTAAGTCATACAGGTTTGCAACAACATGAGCGTTAGCAAATAATGACAGGATATTCATTTTGGGGGCAACTATCTCTTTAACTGAAGTTAGGAAGTAAGTGTAACAGTCACAATTCTGACAAAACAGACAAATAGAGACTTCAAGTCTCAAGAGACTTTTCTTACAAATAAGTTACATAGAGTTGACCTGAACAACTTTCGTTGAGTTCAATCAAGTTACCGCCAAGGTTTTTATCAGATGCTAGCTGTAAACAATGTAGATTCACTTTCATTTGCAAACAATAAAGTTAAAGGTTCCAAGATAAAACAGTCAATAAAAAGTCAGTAAAGATCCAGTAAAGTTCACATCTCTGAATCAATTATGCATTGCAAAACAGGGAGGATATGCAACAACTTGACTGCTCAACTTAATGGGAAAATTCGCCACCCAATTTAAATAAAATTGGTCATTATTTACTCATTTTGTTTCATACAGGAACCACTTTCTTTCCACAAAAAGCAGCTTTAACATTCATGGAAATTTCTCAAAGTCATATTGGTTGGGAACAACATGAGAATATTCATTTTTGGAGTGAAATATCCCTTTAAATTGTACATGTGAAAATCATGATTGTGCCGCTCATCAAACATGATGTGCAGTTTATAACCGCTTACAAATCACATATTTTGGACATCCAGAAACACCACCAACATTGAAGAGTTCAACAGTGAGACATGACCTTCAAGATGCATTTTCTGTCATTGTTATCCAAGATGTTCATGTCATATGATGTTACAAGAAAGCCCATTCTTGGGAAACATGAAAAAGTGTTCAGTCCTGTCATTCCCTGATAAGCACAAACTATCACACCCAGTTTTTTTTTCGCAGGGTGTGTTCACAGTCCACAATGACATTGCACTAATGATGTCCTGATGTTACGTCCACCGTCGAGGGGGTCCGCGTTCGGTGCGAAGTGGACTGTGCATTGTGAGAATTGCAGTATTGATAGCGCTGTCTCAAGCTTAATTTATTATCATGGTTTCCAAGATGTCACATCAAATCTTCATCAGAGATGATTTAAAGTGACAGGTCCCAGACTCAAGACTTGCAGGCCATTGTCTTTCCGTGGCTGAATTCAAGAAAAGATTGCGGGTGCTGTTTAAGCCCCAGCCTCAATATCCACTTGTTGATTTAAGAGAGTGGAATACATGCAATAGGTTTTTGTCTTTTATGGCGCTATATAGGAAGGTTCATTTAGTAAGTGTGGTCAGATTTATAGCTCTCTTCGCTTTGATACAGAGGGAGAAAGTGTTCAGCTGAAGTATGAACGTCTGGATGGCGAGTCACTTATAATATTGGTACCTCATTATTTCACAAAACTGCAAGCAAAAGCAATTCAAGATAAGTTAAACGAATGTTCCGGGTTCAATTCAAGTTAAGCTTAATCGACAGCATTTGTGGCATAATGTTGAATACCAAAACAAACCTATTAACTCTTCAATTTTTTTTTATAAAATCACGGTTACAGTAAGGAACCTACAATTAAAGTTAACGGGGCCAGTCCATAAACATTAAAATACACTTTGTAGCAACAGTATAGCCATAAATCATAAACATTATATGTGTTAACATGATTTTAGTGTGGTAAAATTGCTTATTAACCTAAATATTCATACATATACATATATATGCATTTGGCAGATGCTTTTATCCAAAGCGACTTACAGTGCACTTATTATAGGGACAATCCCCCCGGAGCAACCTGGAGTTAAGTGCCTTGCTCAAGGACACAATGGTGGTGGCTGTGGGGATTGAACCAGCAGCCTTCTGATTAACAGGTATGTGCTTTAGCCCACTACGCCACCACCACCACTCACAACTTTGTTGTAATATTGACGCAATGCTGTAAAATACTGTAAAGCCGGTAAATCATGTTAACATGTATAATGTTTACATGTTGTGGCTGTACCTATTTTAACATATTTGGCCGGGCCCCATTCACTTCCATTGTAAGTGTGTCTTAACATAACCACATTTTTTTGTGGTGGGAAGCGCCATTGTGCTACAAATGCTGTTAATTGAGCTTGAATGGTTTTGAACCCAGAACAATCCTTTAAAGAAATAGTTCACTCAAAACTCACAATTCTGTTAGCATTTACTCACTTTGATGTTTGAAACCCATATAACTGTATTCTACCATAGAATACAAGCCTCTGGCAGCCTCAGTTACCATCCACTTTCATAACATACAATAAAAGTGAATGGTAACAGATTGTAATTCTGTTTTAAACATTTCTTTTTTGCATTGTACTAAATAAAGTAAGTTATACTAGTTTGGAACAACATGAGGGTGAGTGAATGATGAACTATCCATTCAACCAGCAATCATCTTTCTTTCTTTTTTTTTCAAGGGAAAAGCATGGTTATCCTGGCCACCTGCTAGACCAGCACTAACCAGACTGAAGCAGCATGGAAGTTCATGCAGGGATGGGACAGTTGAAACCTCCCCATGACCTTGGGATGATGGATGGGCAACGAAATGGGGGGGGGGGTTATCTGCCGTAATTGTTGTGGTTTACCTCAGGCCAGCACCGCATGTGCCTCTGGACACACAACAGAGAAAAAAGCAGCTGCACACAATTATAAGCAGCCACCAACAAACAGGGTATACCTTACCCTTATAGACAGGTGCAATCTGTCAGGCAGAAGGTTGCAAGGCTGGCCCATGTTTGCATGACCAATAACCTGACTCATTAGTCAAAGAGCCATCTTTGAGACAGACAAAGCCACCAGTTCTTTTTAGGCTGGTCTGTCCTTCCGTTTACATGTTGCTGGGTCAAGCATTCACATCATCATTCAATCAGTGGAAGAATACAGGAGCAGCATTGAAACACAGGTGATGAGAGACAAATAACATCATTATTGCGTTGTGTAAATATGACACACATTTTAGAAAAATGCACACATTCATAATTAAATGGCTTTTGTGTGAACACACCCCAAAGTAATACATTGTTCCCAAAGGACAATGAAAACTGGGGTTTGTTAAGAATAAAGCTATGTGCTTGACTCCACTGAAATATTTCTGCATGAATATAATTTGATTACAGTTGAATGTCATACAGATTATCTTTCAATTTACTGTGTGCGCATTTTAAAACAAGCCACGATAACAACAGGTCATGTGGCATTAGGGAAGGGACTAATTCCTATTTCGGTTGAAGTAAAAACGACTCGTTCGAGAATCAAACTTCACTAGTCACGCTGTATGTTTTGCACTGAAGATTTAAATGAACCAGCTGATAAGTGTCATTCATTTGGGAATCAGAATACACTGGTCAGGCAGTATGTTTTGCACTTCACATTCATAAGAACCAGCTGATAAGAGTTGTTCGTTTGGGAATCTGATTATTTGTTAAATAATTAACACTTGATCACTTGGCTTTTGTCTAGGCAAACACTTGCTGATATACACTGCCTTTGTTCAAAGGCGTGACTGTGTCACGTTGCCCTACATTTCTTTATCAGTTGAACTGCATCTCAGTTTCCTTCCAAACCTCCTCTGGAGCAGCTGTAAGAGGAAATGATGAGCTGTTTACATTGTTCGTTTTGTTAATCAGGTACACTCAGTTGGAAATGAACCATAGGCAAACATTAATTATAGCACTACCTGTTGAAGTTCCGCTATGTCGGTATCCACCCCTGTTTGAACAGTATAGGTCAGGTGACTGATGGTATAAACATTTGTGAATGAAGGAGTAAGCTGCTGATATGAAGAGGCCTCCATTCATGCATTCCAGTCTCTCAGGGAAACATAAGCCAAGGGCAGTGGGGGGGTCACCATCCTGCTGTACAGCCACAAGGATATTACCCTGTCTACAGTACTGAAGATCTCATGAGCAACTGCTAAAAATGAAGATTCAAACTGATAATGAATGACGGAACAATTGAATTAATGACTGTATGAGTGAGCAGGTGAATGAATGAACAAACAAATGAGTGAGTAAAAGAATGAATAAATGCTTAAGTAAATTAATGAACGACTGACTTAAAAATGTAATGAATGAACGAATGTTTGAATTGTCAGACAGTGAGAGAGTGAATGAATGAATGATGGGCAGGCAATGAATGCATGAGAACATTTATTAATGGATTATATTTTTTTATCAATTAATAAGTGAATCAGAGAACAAATGAATGAACAAATGAACAGATGAATCAACATATGAATGAATGAATGGATGAATTAACAGATGAATGGACAGAATAACGAATGGATGAATGGAGGGACGGATGGATGATGAGTGAGTGGGAGAGTAAATGAATGAATGAATTAACAGATAAATTAATGGATGAATGATGAATAGATGATTACTGACTGATTGACTGAAAAACTAAATGAACAAATCAATGGATGATATTCAGGCAATGAAAATATGAATGCATGAGAGAGAGGGACTTAATTAATTATCATTTTAATTAATAGGTAAATTAATGAGTGAATTAATTAATTAATGATCAAAGAGTCTAGATGGATAAATGAATTGGTGAATGAATGAATGAATTAATTAATTAATAAAAAAATACAAATAAGCGAGTGATTGAGTGGGTGAATGATTGAACACATGAATTAATGGTCAAACAGCCCAGGAGTATGAATGAATGAATGAATGGTCAGGCAAAGTACGTGTGAGTGAATGAACAAGTTAATAAAAAAATAAATTAGTAAAAGAATGAATGAATAAATTAACATGTAGATCTTTATCAATGCTACAGTAAACAAATGTTTTTAGCTCTTCCTGTTGAGAATGAACAAATGAGTGTGTTTATGGCATGAACATCTGTCTGCATATGCCTGACAGCACTGGTTTGTCTATTGTACAGTATGAAGGAGGTAACTCAACTCTAGAGCCAGCTGTTGCTCAATGGGTGTTCTGAAGTCAGGAGAACATTACTCTTCACACTGGCCCCCTTCAGCCAGCACTTTTGAGGGGCAGTTTATAAAAACTGGGGTGCTGTCTCAACAAACCAGCTCATTCCTGCACTCCTGTCTGACCCCTCCAAATGTAACTTTTGGCCCGGAAGGCCAATATTAACTCATGGCCAATTGTGGGGGCTCCTGACTTCCCCTGCACGGCCCGTGAGAACATTCCAGGAGTGGTTGCCAGGCAAGATTGGGTGTTAGAGCATTGACCTCAAATATGTCCCGGGTTACCATTGATCTTTTCTGCTACCCCCCACTGGCTCCCAAGGGTAACTCTCTACACACCAACACAATTTAGAGGAACTGCTATTCAGTCTCAGATGCAGCACCTTCACAATCATCCAATTATCATTACACACCTGCAAAAATATTTTGAGACAAGATAAACACACACTTTCCACCCTAATCATCCTTATACTCAACTTTCACCAGTTGAAATAGTGACATTGCTTTTATACAACAGTTCAATTCAAATATATATATATATATATATATATATATATATATATATATATATATATATATATATATATCGTAAGTCAATATATAGCTTAGCCCAACAGTGCCTGCCTACTTTTTACTTTTGCCGTCCTAGTTCCCGAAGTATTTTTCACATAATGTTTTCATAAATTACTTTATAAAAGAGTTCTAAGTCATGAACCAAACCAACCAGCTCCAAGGTGAATCACAACAGTACAAATTTGATTTGAAGCAAAAAAGGATTTGAAAATTAGAAAAAAAGACAAAGGTACAAGATGTCTTTAATTAGGGAATGAACTACAATGAAGCACTGTGAATAGAAATTAAAAAATTATTGACAAATACAAAACTACTGATTTACAGAAGTTCATTATAAGTATAGAATCAATATATTGTATAAGTTGTTTGAGAGTGAAGGGAGACTGATTAAATGCGCCATTCGCCGTGCATCATGGTAGTGCAACATTTATCTGATTGGTGGATTTTTTTAATAAACGAAAAACGAAATAGTATGAACTGATGGCTTCAACAGAAGCATATACCATTAATTAAAAACCTGGGAGCTCACGGTAGGTCTGTAAGTTCTCCAATCGAAACAAAGAATGGGATTTTTACATCTGGAACCCAACTGTTATGCTCTATTGGGTAACTTTACTTAATTCTAGACACAATATGGCAAGTTATTTTGTCTATTCTTACTCATTTATTTTTCGAGAGTTCAGAATTCCATCCATACACTGATATTGTTCACTTTCCACTGGATAATTACAAGTAAACGAGTCAAAGTCCTTTTGGTCACTTAAGTATTAAAGGATCTGTGGGTGGAGACTTTTTGCCAAGTCACTTGTGCCACAGACTGGAAAGGACCTCAGAGAACAAAGGCCATTGCCGCTCTATCGCTCTGTGGGAGGATGAAAGACTAGTTCCTATCAGGGCTGAGCTAAGGGCAGCTGAAAAGAAAACAGTCATATAAACACAACACATATTGCAACACAGTCAGGTGACAGAGGTCTGCCTTTGGAGAAAAAAAAAAAAGTGTGGTCAGCAGCACAGTGTGTAAGGTTACCCTCAAATTGACAGGTCAGAAAACAAACCATCAGAGGTGCATTTTGAGCTTTGTGTATAATCAGGTTTTCCTCGTTAGGGTGACAACTAGCCAGAGGCTGCTATCGGAGTTGAACAATGCAGCATTGACAAATTAACAGCACTAAATGATCATTTGTCAAGCAAATAATCAATGATGCCAGACTGAAGATTAATGTTATCAGAAATTAGCAGTTCCGCTTTAAGTCAAGGCCCGTGCAGATTAGGTGTATGGGCAAACTGTGTCTCATGGAATTTAAACTGATCCCATTCAGGGAAACTATACTTATTTAAATTCTTGGCAACAAAGTCAAGCATTACTATTACTATAGCTCATTCAGAGGGTTAGGGACCTGAATAAACCCATAACACTTAGAAGTAAACTTTGGTGTATATCTTTGGTGTATATAAGACATGATGCAGCCATGTGTTAACTTACATTATGCTATTGTTCTTGGCAGATAACTTTAACAGGTAATTAGAGGGCAGTTCACCCTAAAATTAAATTTCTGCCATTATTCACCCTCAAGTCTGCATGAATTTGGCTCTTCCATAGAACACCAAAGGAGATGTTAGGCCAGTGGTCCCCAACCCTGTTCCTGGAGGCCCCCTAACACCCCCTAACATTTTGTATATCTCCCTTTTCTGATACACCCAATTCAGGTCTTGGAGTCACCACTAATGAGTGGATGAGTTCAATCAGCTGTGTTTGATTAGGGAGAGATCCAAAAAGTGTTGGGGGGCCTCCAGGAACAGTGTTATTTCTCAGTCACCATTCACTGTCACTGCATCTTACTTTCCATGCAATAAAAGTGAATGGTGACTGAATCTAGCAGTCTCCCTAACATCTCCTTTTAAATTCCATGAAAGAAAGTCAAACAGGTTTGCAACAACACAAAGGTGAGTAAGTGATGACATAATTTTCATTTTTGAGTGAAATATCACTTTAAGAGTACAATTTAAATAATGCTAGTTGATCAAATGAATGACATCTTTAAAGAACCTTGCTTATATAACATGCTTATTAAAGATAGCTTTATAATATTTTTTTATTATTTAGCCTATATTATTAATATTACTATGTTATTATTGTTTATGTACATTTCATATTTATTAAAACTGCTTAAAGAGATGAGAGATGATAGCCTAATAGCTGGTTTTCTCTTTTTTTCTCTCTGCAGCCGAGCAGTTCTGGTTGCACACAAGGCATTTATTAATTTCACTATTTCTGCCTTTCTTTGTGCTGTATTTTTATGATGGAGCACCACCATATGAAAGTCAGCAATACTATATCACTCCAAAGTTGCGTGCTTGAAGTGTTGACAGCTTTGTTGATTATAAAAAGGAGCGATAGTTTTAACACATTGCTCGCTTGCAGAGAGAGGTGGTACAACACCATTCTCATGTTGTATGAACAGGTTTATAGATCAATAACATCTTAAGTTAAATATGTGCTTCATCACTGCACACGCTCACAGTAAACTCAACATGCATTTAAGATGCACATGAGAGAGAGGGAAAGAGAGAGACATTTACATTTACATTTATGCATTTGGCAGATGCTTTTATCCAAAGCGACTTACAGAGCCCTTATTACAGGGACAATCCCCCCCGGAGCAACCTGGAGTTAAGTGCCTTGCTCAAAGACACAATGGTGGTGGCTGTGGGGATCTAACCAGCAACCTTCTGATTACCAGGTTACCAGTTATGTGCTTTAGACCACTACACCAGAGACACAGAAGAGGATGATTTAATCTGTATATCACCCATGTGAAAAACGAACTGCCCTTTAAACTTAATAGCTGACTGTGCCCCGTTCAGCAGCAACAACTGCGACGAAACGCTTCTGATAACTGGAGATCAGTCTTTCACAACGCTGTGGTGTAATTGTGGCCCACTCTTCTTTGCAGAACTGCTTTAGTTCAGCCACATTGGAGGGTTTTTGAGCATGAACTGCTCGTTTAAGGTCCTGCCACAGCATCTCCATTGGGTTCAAGTCAGGACTTTGACTAGGACACTCCAAATCTTTAATT
Source organism: Xyrauchen texanus (assembly GCF_025860055.1). Taxonomy (NCBI): domain Eukaryota; kingdom Metazoa; phylum Chordata; class Actinopteri; order Cypriniformes; family Catostomidae; genus Xyrauchen; species Xyrauchen texanus. Next base: position 8,646,594 of record NC_068277.1, read on the forward strand.
TAGCTTCTTTTGAGCCACCAGATGTAACAGGACCCTTGTCTTCCAAACAGTTCCACTTTCAACACATCAGTCCACAGAACATTCTCCCAAAAGCTTTGAGGATCATAAAGTTGTGTTTTGACAAAATTTTAACTCTGGGTTAGTAGTGGTTTTCATCTTGCCACTCTTCCATGGATGGCATTTTTTGCTTAGTGTCTTTCTGATAAAGAAGTCATAAACACTGACTTCATTGGTGCGAGAGAGGCCTGCAGTTCCTTGGATGTTGTCCTTGGCTTTTTGTGACTTCCTGGATGAGCCGTCCCTGTGCACTTGGAGAAATTTTGGAAGGTCGGCCACTTCTGGGAAGGTTCACTACTGTGCCACTTTTTCTCCATTTGGAGATAATGGCTCTCACTGTGGTTCTTTGGAGTCCCAGAGCCTTTGAAACAGCTATGTAACCCTTCCAAGACTGATGTATTTCAGTCACCTTTTTCCTCATCATTTCTTGAATTTCTTTCTACCATGGCAAAGTGTGCTACTGGGTGAGACCTTTTAGCCACCTTCATGCAGCTGAAAAAAGTTTTATTTATATGTTGGTTTTTTTGAACAGGGCTGGCAGTAATCAGGCCTGGGTTTGTCTAGTCCAGTTGAACCCCATTATGAATGCAGTTTAGTAGATTTTGGGATTTAGTAACAAAGGGGGCAAATACTTTTTCAAGCAGGCCTTGCTTCAATAAATAACCTTATCATTCAAAAACTCTATTTTGTGTTTACTCAGATTGCTTTTGATTTATGTTAGATTTTGTTTACATTTTTGAAACAATTTAGTATGAGAAATATATATATATATTCTAAATAAACTCACAAAACTCATTAAAACAACCTGAAGTCTGCTAAAGTCAGAGCCAATCAAGTTCTTAGCACATGCTCAAACTCATGACTTGTCAATCTATGACATTTACACAGCAGCTCAGTCAGTCATTTACACTTCAACCTCGACTTTCACATAATACAAATATCTTCGAAGACTTTTATAAAGGTTAGTTAATGATAAGTGTTCACAGATATGGGTGAGTGGCTCAGATATCACCAGCACAGGTCGATCAAGTCTGTGGGAAAATACAAGTGAAATCTGAAATAACAAAACAAAAAATAACTTAATGGAAATATATCTTAAGGCTCTGGGTGTCGCAATAATAGAGTTGTGGTTGGCTGTAAATTAAGTGAAAATCACACTGTATTAATATTTAATAAAATGCTACTGAATTTTGCTCTCAATACGGGCAAATTGTGGATGGAAAGGAACAGTATACATTTTTAGAGAGGCCCTTCTCAGGAGCAACAATTAATACACATGTTGAGACAGTGCACAGTGTTACTCAAACATAAAACACCATCAGGGTGTGTACATGTGACACTAAAATAATGCAATAAACATTGAACTACATAGATTACAACACAGTGCACCCTAATGTACATAACTAATATTAAAAATAAGAAGAAATTTAATTATTCCCATAAAATACATAATGAAATGTAATGGGTCACGCAGGGACTTCTGGGAACGTCTGATTATTCTTTTTCACCTTAATAATTGTTTACCATAAAAAGTACATGCATTCTCTTGTTAAACATAATATACATTTGTACCATTATTTATACAGTAAAATCATAATTTTTACATCTAAAAAAATACATGTATTGTCTTGTTAAATATACTATATTTTTTTTATAGTACATGTTGAAGGAATAGTTCAAGCTAAAATGAAAATTGTCTCATCGTTTACACTCAAGGCATCCCAGATGTGTATGACTTTCTCCAAAAATCACATAGGTCAGCATATAATTAATCAAAATTTGGCCAATTCACTTGAAATGTATGGACCAAAAGAGCTGAGAAATTCTTAAAAAAAATAAAATAATAATAATAATAATAATTTGTGTTCTGCTGAAGAAAGTAAGTCATACATATCCGGGATAGCATAAGGGTGAGAAAATTATGAGAATTTTCATTTTGGAGTGAACTATTCCTTTAAGATAAATAACTACCCTTTAAGCAATTAAAGTTAACTTTTTTTACTGTAGCATTTTTACATTATTTAGCGTTAAAATAAAGGATATTTTGAACAAAGGGCACAGAAATTATACACAGCATCTTTAGATTTTTTTATTGCCATGTATGCTTACGCATACATGGAACTATGCCCCCCCTGCCCTTCATTCAACTCCAGAATGAGGAAAAAGGGTGAAAAAATCACTCTGGACCACACTCACCCAGCCCACTACCTTTTTGAACTGTTGCCTTCTGGCCAACGCTTCAGAGCTCTGAGCACCAGAACCGTCAGACACAGAAACAGTTTTTCCCCTCAGGCTATCCATCTCATGAACAGTTAAAACTGCCCCATTGAGCGATAATTAATGTGAAATTCACAGTTTAGTCTATTTATATTTATCCAACACATCCTACCTCTTCTGCCATTACAATCCCTGGCATGTGTGTTTATATATATATATATATATATATATATATATATATATATATATATATATATACATATATATATATTTATAATTCGTTTTGTCTTATTGTGTACTCTCTCTTTATTTTCTATTCAACTTTTATTTTATTTCTATTTACTTTTTCTATTTTATTTTATTTTATTATCTCTGTCTTGTTGCTGTATTGTATTGTTGTGCACTGGAAGCTCATGTCACAAAGACAAATTCCATGTATGTGTAAGCATACCTGGTAATAAAGCTGATTCTGAATTTTCCATTTGGTAGTATTGAACATTTTGTTACATCCTTGCCTCATAAATCAAAAATGTCTTAACTTTCTGCTTCAAGGTTTGACCAAAAAAACAACAGACCAAAACCCTGACAAATGACTGACAATGATTAATAGATGTTTGACCACAGAACATTTAAAAAAAGAATTACAGACAAAAATGCATCTGTCCTGCTGCTTCCTTGTCTGTCTTTTTTGGTCATTTTTCCTTGGTAAATTAAAAAGTTAGTCTAAACAGTCTAAAATACCCTGTGGAATATGAGATCATGCTTGAATCTTAATAACATTTCCTCTTTTTTATCTACTATTATATTTCACATTGTAATAGGCATAGTTACAGAGGTATTGGCTCGAACTGACTTAAATGCTGATAGATCGTTTCCAGCAAATGTCTCACTGGAGTCAGATATGTGGGTGTATTTACCTGCTGACTAGTTAAATAGGTAGAGTAGGCAGAGTAGTTATGAGCAGTAATATGCCAGACAGAATTTCAAAAGTTAGAATTGTCAGTACCAGAGCATTGTTGTGTCATAAGGGCATATCTTTTCATCTTTGCAATATGTGCCACTGATAAGCACCGTAATAAAGAAATTCAATTCAAACCCGACTTTAGAATTGATGATAAACTCAGCCTATGTACTGACTATCAGCAACACCATAAATAGAAATAGAAGTATGACCTCTGCGGATGTTCATTCACTGTGAAAAAAGATTAGGCTACAGATTAATTTTAGACTGCTGAAAAGAATTATACGTTTAATGTGTGTGGTTAATGCTTTGATAGAGTGACTCATTCACACTTTCATTTATGGGCCACATAGGAACGTTAACAATGGGGCACATTCCCTGCAAAACAATACATTCAAACTATTTTAGATAAGCTAGTGATTTAATTTGGTATTTTGGATGGTTTACTCAGGCAAGTGTAAACTGAAAGCTGGTCTCCTAACCTTTCTAAGCTTTGTAATTCTACATTACACCTGGAAGGGCTACAAGGACTCTTACAGTAATGCTTCAGAGGCTCTGTGGTCAGGCCAAATCGATCACAGGGTAATGACCATCAGGCTGGCACAGCGGTTCTGACTGACGGCATTCTGAAGGGGAGCTGTGAGTCAGCAAAGCACTCCATTCATCACTCCTGAGGAGCTGGTTAACATCAAAGCAGGGATTGACTGGGACTAAAAAACAACCCGGTACCCATGCCGGCCTTAAACAAATGTCCTGATGTATTATCTAATCTAGTCTATTATCTTATCTAGTTTATATTTATATAAAAATAATTCAATAACCTAGCTATCACATGACTGCATTTATTTTATTTATTTATTTGGATTTTTCCCCCTTTCCCCCTTTTGCCAAATTCCCAAGGTCCTCGTGGTGGCGTAATGACTCACCTAAATCTGTGTGGCAGAGGACGAATCTCAGTTGCCTCCGCATCTGAGACCGTCAATCCACGAATCTTTTCATGTTGCTTGTTGAGCGCGTTACCACGGAGACATAGCGCTTGTGGAGGCTTCACGCTATTCTCCGTAGCATCCACGCACAACTCACCACGTGCCCCACTGAGAGCGAGAACCACATTATAGCGACCACAAGGAGGTTAACAAGGACTCTACCCATCCTAGCAACCGGGATAATTGATTGCTTAGGAAGCCTGACTGGAGTCACTCAGCAGACTGCATTTATTTTTTGAGTTTACTGACTTGATTAACTTGACCTGTACTGTAAAAAACTTAATTACATAACTTGTCTTTTCATTAGATGAACATCCATTCCCACCCATTTTTGGCTTTGAACAGGTACATTTACATTTTATCACTAAGCAGACACATTTATTCAGTGATAAAGTGACTTAAAATTCATCACAAAAACATCACAATTTATCATAAAAAGCTAACAATATTCACAGTACCGCAATGATAGTTCCGGTCCTCGAATATGATTGGACGAGAGGTATTCCAAGAGTAATGATATCTCAGTCCATCAACACTGGGATGTTTTACAGTTTGTAACACTCCACTTGTGTTCGAAGAATTTTAAACATGTGCGAAAAAGTGCAGATGTGTAAGAGCAGCTAGATCTTTCATTCATCCCTTAATTAAAGATTTGAGCCAGCAGATGACTGTGTCAGCCAGTGTGTGAGTTTCTTTGAAGTCATCCAGAATTGTTTCTCACTCCATGATTGCTTGGATTACTACTACACTATAGCTAATAAATATAGTTAAACTAACAGCTTCAGTATTACTGCCAATCACAGCTTAGAGTCATGACAGACGCAGTAATTAAACATGCTTTATGGTGACTACCGGATGCAAGTTTCCCAGTTGGGAGAAGATTTAAACTTTCAACATAGCGGAGGAGAGAACCCTTTGTGTCGGTATAAAAATACGAGTTCCCAAAGAAATAAACAAGAATGTAACTGGCGCCCTCCATGTTTTCTCTCTGACAACAAAATACTTGAACGTGAGTGAAATACTCATGTTCCGATAGCACGTATCCACAATCTGAGCGGATTACTATCACACAACAGCTGAGGAATAGAGATACACTATCAAATGCAGCATTTCTGTTCATAACTGTAACAGCCCCAGGTAATCACATGCTCAAACACACAAGTCCTTGTTTCTCCAGTAACTTGTTAGAAACAGCCCAAGCTGTCGTATCTAAAGTGTGGTTTTCTAATTAGTAATGGATGCTTGGGCACATCTTGGAACTAGCAATGGCAGATCCTGTGGCAAAAGAAAGTAGTTCCACACACAAGAGCATTTCTTTGGATGGTCCTTTTTTTTTTCTCAAAATTTTTTGTAGTTGTTCGTTGAACTGTTGTATAAAAGCAATATCACACTCGCAATGGTTCTGTATTGTCCATCTTTCAGCATGGCTGTGATTACCTTTGCCACATCCCAGACATTCTGGTAGCTGGATGTGCAGCACTCTTGCTTGTTTGATATTGCTTTAATAGAATTAGTGTAGTACCTAAGCTAGAGCAGAAGTATAACTGCAAAAAGTAGATTTTTTGATTTATATAAGATGCACCTATGTTCAGGTTGCTGATTTAACCCTTTCCCCGCCAGCGTTTTTAAAAAAAAGTTGCCAGCCACCGCCAGGGTTTTTGACGATTTTCGCTAAACTTTAATGGCCCCCAGAATATTTTCTTCCATGAATATATGAAGATGCTATATATCGAAATAAAGATCTGGGCCTCTGCTTTTAGGCAAAAAAAACGATTTTATTTTATCTTCATTTGTTCTTTTTTTATTGCGACTTGAACAGAGGTCGGTTTTGTCAAAAAACAACATTTCAGACAAAAAGCTGAGAAAAAGGCATGTTTATGTTTGATATTTTGATCTTCTCAATACTCCATTTCTTCATGTTTGAGACGATCGCAGTCTGTTTCTTTGATCAAAGAGTTGCGTACTCTTTCAAAACATGCGCAGGGGTCTTCCTTACCGTATAACACCTAAAACACGGAAACCCGGAAAATTCTGTGTTTGGCGGGGAAGCGTTTTTTCATAAAACACGGAAAATTCCGTGTTTGGCGGGGAAAGAGTTAAGGGGTGAAGTTAGGAGACTCATGTGCAGACAGAAAACAGCAGAAGTGGGATGTGGTGGCCGTCAGAGAGGAGGGAAGTATTGGACAGGAAGCTGCTTGGAAAAAGTTACTCGATAAGACATAGTTCATTTTCAATGTGAGAGGCAGGTGGAACTTCGATCTGCCGTAATCCAATGAAACTGGCTGATGCAAATCAGCCATATTAGTTTTTTCCCCTGATGTTTAACCATATCCTGAAAGACAACAGCTGCAAAATTGTGAGTTATAATTCCATCAGCTGACAGTCTCAAGAATGTTTCCAAAGGCGATTCTTAGAAAATGAAGTTGCACACAGTTAATCCACACCTACATTACCAGTCATAAAGTTTAGACACACCAACAGGTACTCATTATTTTTTAATACTCATCTACCTTTAAGAAACTAAAGTTAATCAAATTGATGAAATGACACTTATGGAGAATTCTTATCTTTATCAGTTTGATTTTATATTTTAGCTTCTTTGAAGTAGCCACCATTTGTCTAAATTACAGCTCTGTACACTGTTCATTCTCTCAACCAACTTCATGAGGTGCAACAGTATTGAAGGAGTTCCCACGTGTGCTGGTCAAATGCTGGCTGCTTTTCCAGATACTATCCAATCTAACCGATCAGTTGCAAAAACATCTATTTTAGCTCAGCCTGCCCCTAAATGGCATGTAACAAAAAACAAACTTTCATTTGGTCGCTTAACATGACAGTCAGACAGTCTCTTCCAGTCTAAGTAAGCATTTCTTAGCTAGAATAAGTAGTGAAATGCCTGGTTATGCAAGACTGGTTTTGACTGGTAGTTTATGTAATAAGACAGTGAATTTCTGAAAGCTTTCCATTCTCTTGATTTTTGGTCCTCATGAAAGGGCACTGAAGCATGTGAGAGGGAGTAACTCAAAGACGGGCAATTACAGTGCAAAGGGCTTCCACAGCTCAGAGCGAGAAAAGCTTGACCTGTGTTTGCTCAGTCAAAGATTCCCTGGCCAGGTGAAAAACACACAGAACAGAAAGCTCTGACAACCAAACAGCGGCTGTGTGAAAAAATTCCTGTAGAGAATGATTGAAAGACCTAAAGCTTTCGAGGCGTCACAACTGCTCACATGGCTTCAGACAGTCGCAACCGCTTCACCTGAACCTGCAACTTTCATTCCCCTGTTTCACTCCGAGCTCACTCTCTCAGGCTGAGGGTTAATGTACACAACTCTTTTGATCACATTTTATAGACACGACAGCAAGTAAACTTGTTTTGCTTTATTTTTCCCACCAGAGTTTGAATATTAATCTCCTAATAACCGGACAACCTGACTGACGAATGGGCAAAGTCAAGTTTTGTTTTGGAGAGAAAGGCTTTCTGTCAGCTGCCTTTTACTTAAGGTCTATTGGAGGAAAAATGCAATGCTTTGTGAATACCTCAGTATTAGTAGATTCCATAGACTTTAATGGCAGTGATTGCCAACTGACCTGGTTGTATGCAGCATGTACATAACACAATATTAAACAAATAGCCAAAGATCAATATAATAAGAGCCAAAGAGAATATAATAAGAGGTGGGTTTACTTCAACAAAAGATAAAGATTTCTACAATATAACTAGAAGTCAGACTGTTTAAGCTTGTTCACAGTGGCAAGCATGTTGTCATTTTGTTCTAAAAACAAAGCAAGTTTTCACATGAGCAAGTGTGCCACTGTAAATGAGCTTCTCTCATGAATGTGCAATGGACGTCAAGACTTTCATTAAAAAATTACTTTTAGATTGTTTCCCACCAAAACCTACCAAATGCCTAATGGTCCAAATAAAGTGCCCGACATGATCTTCTGCTGTTGAAACCCATCCGCCTCAAGGTTCGACATGTTGTGCATTCTGAGATGTTAGTCTGCTCACAACAATTGTACTGAGTGGTTATCCGAGTTACCGTAGCCTTTCTGACAGCTCAAACCAGTCTGGCCATTCTCTGTTGACCTTTCTCATCAACAAGGCATTTCCATCTGCAGATCTGCCTCTCACTGAATGTGTTTTGTTATTGGAAACATTCTGAGTAAATTTAGAAACTGTTGTGCATGAAAATAACAGGAGATCAGCAGTTACAGAAATAATTATACCCAAACAATCATACCACGGTTGAAATAACTAAGATCAAATTTTGTCTCCATTCTGATGGTTGGTGCGAACAATAAGGCATAAGAAATTGCAATGCTTGTTTACATCAAAACCTATTTTTTACACCTATTTTGTTTTTTAAAAATTTTGAAAAATTACATATAACAGTAGAAAAAAACCTGTATATCGAATGTCACAGCCTGCAATACAAGTCACACAATTGTCACCACAAAGATATTACATTTTCAAAGAAATTCTAGATTTTTATCAGTGGCTTTTTAAAACATGTTAAAGGAGGGAAAAAATAAACTACATCATATTCTATGCATTCTTGAATGCAACGTTGCAACAGCTGGCTGAATAAAATCACAGACATGGAGCAACAACACCCAGACTCACTTATTATTATTATTCTGGGAGATTTTAATAAAGCTAATTTACATTTACATTTATGCATTTGGCAGACGCTTTTATCCAAAGCGACTTACAGTGCACTTATTACAGGGACAATCCCCCCGGAGCAACCTGGAGTTAAGTGCCTTGCTCAAGGGCCCAACAGTGGCATTTTGGTGGTGCTGGGGCTTGAACCCCCAACCTTCTGGTCAGTAACCCTGAGCCACCACTGCCCCCATAATCTCACCAGTGAACTGCCAAAATACAAACAACACATCACAGGCCCCACCAGATAAAGGATTATACTGTGCAACTGCTATACCACTGTAAAGGATGCATATCACTCCGTCCCATGCTTTTGGACTGACTGATCACTGTCTGGTTTATCTTCTCCTGACCTACAAGCAGAAACTAAAATCAGCAAAGCCTGTAGTAAGGACTGTAAAGAGTTGGACTAATGAAACAGAGCTGGAACTACAAGGCTACTTTGATTGCACTGGTTGGAGTGTTTTTGAAGCTGCAGCCACAGTGCTAGGTGAGCTCACAGATAACAAGACATCATATATCAGTTTCTATGATGATATATGCATCCCTATTAGGACATTTTTATCATTCAATAACAATAAACCATGGTTTACAGTAAAACTCAGACAGCTTTGTCATTCTAAAAAAGATGCTTACAGAAGTGGGGATACAATGTTGTGCATCTAGGCCAGAAACACACTGGCTAAGGAAATCAGAGTGGCTAAAAGAAGCTACTCTGAAAAGCTGAAAAAACTGTTTTCAGCAACGATCTTGCATCTGTGTAGAAAGGCCTGAAAAACATAACCAAGTACAAGACACCTCCCCGTCGCTCTGTAGACAGTAAACTAATGGCAGATGAACTGAATGTGTTTTACTACAGGTTTGAAAAGCCCAGTCTCACACCCCTTCCCCAATCTGATCTTCACTTCACATACACACCTACACCTACTGGAACACCCCTCCTGTTACTCAGTCTGCACTTATGATCTGTGAGGAGGATGTGTGTCAGGTCTTTTGGAAACAAAATTCTAGTAAAGCTTCAGGCACAGATGGTGTTTCACCTGCCTATCTGAAGTCTGCACTGACCAACTGGCCCCCATCTTTACACAGATCTTCAATAGATCACTGGAGCAGTGTGAAGTTCCCTATTGCTTCAAACGCTCCACCACCAGACCTGTTGCTCTCAAGTCTGTGGGTCATGAATTTGTGTGAGAGACTGGTTTTGGCCTACTTGAAGGACATCACTGAACCGTTGCTGAACCCCCTTCAGTTTGCTTACCGAGCAAACAGGTCTGTGGATGATGCTGTCAATATGGGGCTGCATTATATCCTGCAACACCTTGACAGACCTGGGACTTATGCAAGAATCCTATTTGTGGAATTCAGTTCAGCCTTCAATACCATCATGCCTGATCTTCTATCAACCAAACTGACCCAGCTCTCCATTCCCATCCCAATCTGTCGATGGATCACCAGCTTTCTGACAGATAGGCAGCAGCTAGTGAGACTGGGTAAACTCACATCTGGGACCCTCACTGTTAGCAGTGGGGCACCTGAGGGATGTGTTCTCTCTCCACTTCTCATCTCCCTGTACATGAATGACTGCACTGCAAAGGACCCCACTGTCAAGCTCCTGAAGTTTGCAGATGACACCAGTCATCTGCCTCATCCATGATGGTGACAAGTCTGCATAGAGACGGGAGGTTGAACAGCTGGCTGTCTGGTGCAGTCAGAACAACCTTGAGCTGAACAAACTCAAAACAGTGGAGATGATAGTGGACTTCAGGAGAAATCCCCTGCACTCAAACCCGTGACCAGGTGGGCCTAGTTTCTGATCACCTTATAGGGATCATTCACATGAAAACGTGGATGGTCATGTGATTTGTTTATCTGTTTGACGTAACAAAGATGCTAAAGGTTAAGAACGAGCTGCTTAGTTTCAATAAATGTTTTTGTTGTTGTTGTGAACTTTGTTTAAATACTTAATTACAGAATGTTTACATAGTACACATTGTGCTTGTATTTTTAAATATCACGGAAAATTGTATTTCTCATGACATGACCCCTTTAAAAGATATTTAGAATATATATGTATGATGGCCATCCATGGGAAGCCTTTGAGCAATTTTCCATTTGTTCAATTCCAGTTGTATTGTTTTATGTAATACCTACCCATTTCTACATTATGTTCTTCCCACTGACCAATCATAATGGCGATGGAGGAAATGAAAGGAGGCTAATTGAGAGGGTGGCGATATCCCACCACTCTCATGTTCAGAGTTTAAGTGGTCCACATGGCCAGCTGTTCATGTGAAGAACCTGATAATCATGGACCACCCCCTCTTCTCAGCCTGGGCTGGGCAGAGATACCAGAGACAAGCCCTCTGATCCCAGATGAAAGGCGGAGGCAGAAAACCTCAAGCTTCACAATGCAACTTTGTGATATGCACCTTATCATCAAAAAAGCATCAGCTGTCCATGTGTCCAAAGGGCAAGCCAGAAAAAGGCAGTGCATTTTGTGGACCTTCTGTTACGGGAGCTTTACAGCAATATAGGGCTTGTTCAGTATATGCCGTATATAATGACTGTGCTATTAGTTTCATATTTGACATGCCCATGATATTGCATGGCTGAATGAATCAACAGCTTAAATGGAACCAGATATGGTGACCTACAGCCCAATTACAGTTTAGCTAAGGGCAGGTGTTACGTAGGAGGAATAGTTACGATAGAAAGTGAAAGAATGGTTCAAACAACTAAGGTGATTCACTAAAATACATTTATGATCTAAATATTTAGAGTACTGGTAAAAACAATGGTCAAAGATACAAAACGAGAATCGCAATCTTCATTTGAATGATTTCGATATTGATACTTAAGTCCCAAGATCGATCTTTTACTCTATACACAGCCAAAACCCTTTACAACAATGAGAGGAAATCACTCGCGTTAGCCAATTTAGCGTTATGCAACTAAAATGTATATATTTGGAAACTGGCTGGTAAATGTTTAGCTTTCACTCACCAGTAATTGTGTAGTATAGTGGTGGAGTATTCAGCAGCAAGATCCTTTTAACTGCCTGTTGAGTGTAAAAGTTGTTCCGTGTAATGTGTGTCCAAAGACGAGATCCACATAAGCATGTGATGGTATTTGTTTACACAGTATATCACGGTAATTAACAAGCACAATATTGTTATCGAGGGCACTTTGCTGCAGTTAATCCAGGATGGACTTCAAAGACATTAGTCTTTAATCTTAATGTTCATACAAAATCTTAGTTTAAACACTGGCCCTTAACACTTAATTTACACATTTTAAACCATGACTTGCACAGCACACAAATAACTAATATTGGCATTATATTCATGATGTTATCCAGAGGGGAACTGGCCCCCACAGTGAGTCTGGTTTCCCCCAAGGTTATTTTTCTCCATTAACCAACATCTTATGGAGTTTTGTGTTCCTTGCCACAGTCGCCTTCAGCTTGCTCACTGGGGTTAAAATACAACTATTTAATTATATATTTTTATAAACAATTTACAATTACACAATTATGACTAAGACTTTATAGATATTACAGTTTTTATTTTCTGCTAAAGCATGATTTTCTGTTAAGCTGCTTTGAAATGATGTGTGTTGTGAAATGCTCTATGCAAATAAAAATTATGACTTCAAAACACCCTAAAAAATTCCACATAACCTTTTGCCAAATTGGTCGATTTTTCTGGTCGCACAGTAGTTTTTATCCCATCAATGAATCAAGATTCACAACACTGCATTTACGCAGCACAATTGACACATGCACACTCTGATAACAAACCAGCGTGGACGAGAAACATGGCTGAAGAAGGAATGCAGCCGACCCTTTATATGCATTTGAATAGGGTTAAGTCAAAAGTGTTGAAGTATTCTGGGTTCCATAAAAATGCAGAGGGATTGTTGATTTGAGATGGTTTCCCTTAAGAGGCAGTGAAACATGGGAACACTTCCAACATGTTAGCTCATACACAGTGCAATTCAATGATATAAAGGTAAGTTGGGACGGTTCTGCTCTTTTCTAATAAATTGAGAGATAACTGAGAGATAGTTTTCTCTCAGAGTGTTATCTAAGTGACAACTAACATGACAAAGAAAGTGAACTGTGCTTGCCATTTGCAGATAACGTGTAACTTGCTTTCAAGTGGCCGAAGAGTAGTTTGCTAAAACTCAGCTAGCTACACAGAAATGTTTGCATCTTTTAGTAACAACTAAAATAAAGTTGGAATCAGGTAATACAAAGTCCTGTAATTAATAATGGCAATATGGCACAATGATGATTTCAATATTAATTTCAAGTTGGAATGGCACACAATCGTACGTTGCCATACAGTGTGAGTGAACTTGCGGTTATTAAATTTGTAGCTAGCGCCTAGCTATATATTAGCAACGGGCTTGATAAAATTAGTCTAGCCTTACTTTAACATTAGCCTCAACAAGACTAGGTCTGTACTGATTTGTAATGATCAGTGGCCCCATGGCATAATGACCATTTACGTAAATATTAAGACATCAACTTATGTTGTATGTTATATTTTTATGTTATATTTGGCTATGTATCTATGGTGTTGATGGTAGTTTTATTGTTCTTTTCAAAGTCTTTTTTATCTGTTGACTTAAAGGCCAGTTTGGTATTGAAAAAGTAATAAAACCTGTTATTCAAAGATCAACAATAAATTTGTTATGGTTCAACCCATTTCTGTAAAGTAATTCAATACCATGATAATACAGTTTACCGTGATAAAAGCTTCAGCAATTATCATCACGTCACATAGATCCACACAACCCATTTGTCATTGAATAATATCTCTATTAATACCCTTTCAGAAACAACTAAAAATAAATATTTAATTCTAATCACACATGGCACAGTTAAGAACAAGCCATTTGAGTCCTGTCTCATAAACCTTTACAGAAATGCCAGATTTATTAAAGAAAGAGTACAGGTTTTAGCAAGAGTTCAATAAATCAATGTAAATACTTGTAAATATTAAAAAAAAATATTCAACTAAACAATAAACATGTAACAAAAAGCGTATACAAAATATAATCTTATTTATTGATTGAATACATGGAAAAAGCCAAAATGTGACCAAAATTTGTATAATTATCAAAATACATATTTTCCTGGCTTTGCATGGTCTTGCAGATAGCTTTGTAGTCCGATTCATAGGTGGTCAAATAAAATTTCATGCAGGCCTTCTGATTCACAAAGTGCACCATGGAAATAAAGCAAACTAAACTGAAAGTTACTCAAAATATAAATCACACGTTTCTTCAAATGCATGTCTTTGTGTCTGTTTTCTTGTTAAATATCACTGAGATGTCTTACAGGTCGCTCTCCACAGTGGCTGGTATATAAGCAAAATTACCTTCCACTGCGCATGAAAAATACGCATTTGGAGGGTGTTAATTTCAAACCTTGTTCATCAGGAGTAGGCTGTGCGACAAATTCGGGAGAAAGGAAATCAAAACAGTGTCATTGACTTCAAGCTTTGCAATCGCGCCCAAACTTTCTGCAGGAAAATTATCTCTAGAAAGATTTAAACGTTCATGTGTTGACGAATGGTGAGACAACTGACGAGCCACTTGATTTTTAACAAAGAGCACCTTGTGGCTCGCGAACCATAGGTTCCCTGGATTACGGCTAGGTATTGATACAGATTTTGATTCGATATCGATTCATATGGGTATATTTCAGTTACATAATATCCTGAAATATTTATAACTGCCCCTTATGCTAAAACAGTGCTAAATGCAAATGGTTCATTTGGACAGTTCATTTCATTAAACTGGTACAAAGATTGAATCAAAAACGATTCCTCACTTGAGAGTGTTCTCCGAAGTCCCGGTGCAGTTAAAAAAACATATCCAGACAACTAATTCCTTATCTCATGTATTGAGCATCATATAGAGCAAAACCAGGTTTACTGTGATCTGGAGACCTCCTGCTGGCCCACTGAGAAAAAGCAGCAGTGCATGAGTGAAATGCATCCCGGTGTCTGAAAGAAAACCATCATGAGGACTGGTGACCCAGAGCAGGAAAGGCTGCATGTCAAAGGTCATGACCTAAACTCACCCACAGCATGTAGACAAAGTGAGATGGTCCCATGGCAGCATAGACTAGAGAAGTCTCCGGATGTAAAGATGATCTCCAGTGCTGTAAGAAAGCATTAAACATACAAAGTGAGAGTTTATATAAAAGGAGCTTCATTTTTAAGACAGCAGGAAGTAATTCCACAATTGTAGTGGCATTTGCATCTGAATAATGTTAAAACATGAAACTCATCAACTATAAATTAAACCATGCTATTCATCATTTTATAATTTCTCTAATTTTATACATGGTCTCACTAAATAATTTAGAATAAAACAAATTAGCTTTCATGCAAATTATTATTATGTACTGTTAATTTAATTAAAAAGACTCAGTAAAATGACTGACAAATTTAAAGATGAAGGTATTTCAAATATAAAAATCTCCATATAAATAATAAAAAAAAATTCAATATAAATCAGAAAGAAATAGGAATAAAAAAAAAATACTGAAAAGCATAACACCACTGCCATTTTTTAATATCTGTAATAACTACAATGTAAATGTAAGCATGTGGAGCCTTCAAAAAAATCTACATATGTAGACATAATTTGGTTATGGTTATTTCCTATAAAGAAAATGTTTTTTTAGTTTTTATGTTGCGATACCATCACTGACATTACAATAGTGACAACTGTTTTATTTTAACTAACAATATTTATACATAATGATACTGAACTTTTAACAAATTCTGAGTAATGTTCATTTGCCACTGCAGTTGCAGAATAACATGGCGCAGTTCAACTCAAAATCTATTCAGACTTTTTTTTTGTCTAACACCACACTTCCTGTAGTCCGTTATTTAAATCCTTTTGACTGTTAAACAGTTTATCCCCTTCCAAGCCTTTATTTGCTCAACATGCATGTCTTAAAAACTTCCGTTGTTTAGGATGCACTAAAGGACAGATGGTGAGCGTTTATAGATGGAATTAAGAAGTTGTTAAGAGTTGGGTATTTACTTTATCTGCATTTATCTGCAATTGTATTCATAAGTCGGAAGTATTTTTTATAAGTATGTGTGGTAATGTGGAAATTGACTACACTGTGTGGCAGCCCCTTTATTGACACAACACTGATTCTTGAAACATGGGATAAAACATGTCCTACAATTTTAACTATTCTAAAAAATATTTTAGAAATTCAAAGAAACATGAGGCGTTGATTCCAACATTAGGTTTTACTGAAGATTTGTATAAAATATACCTGTGATCATATATACTGTATATATATATATATATATATATATATATATATATATATATATATATATATACAGTATGTGCAAAAGTTTTAGGCACTGGTAAAAAATGTTGCATAGTGAGGATGTCTTCAAATATAATGTCATAAATATTGATTAAATCATTTATCAATTAATGTCATGCAAAGTCTAGTAAACATAAAAAGCTAAATCAATATTTGATGTGACCACTTTTGCCTTCAAAACCGCACCAATTCTCCTAGGTACACCTAGACACCGTTTTTCTTAGTTGTTGGCATATAGGATGTTTCAAGCTTCTTGAAGAATTCAACACAGTTCTTCTATCAGTTTAGGCTGTCTCAATTGTTTCCATCTCTTCATTTAATACCAGACTGACTCGATGTTCAGTAGGGGGTCTGTAGGGGCCATGCTATCTGTTGTAGGGTTCCCTGTACTTCTAATCTAATCTATCCTATTTACAAAAGTAATGTTTGGGAGTCTAAAATGTATATTTCTTATTGAAACACTAAAGATGCTAATATATATAACTGTCTTAAGCTAAATGTTTTTTGTGAAACATTTTATGTGACTAAGATTTTGCACAGTACTCTATATATATATATATATTACAGTTACAGTTAACTACAGTTACAATTTAAATCATTGGTATTTAGAATACAGTTACATTCAAAAAGTATTTTGATTACTGAAGAGATTACTTTGCATTTTATAGTCATTTGTTTCATTTAATATTTAGTCCTTTCAGATGGAAAACATTTATACATATAAATGATGCGATCCAAAGTGCATTTGAACAGCAGTGAAACACTTTCTTATGATGTGTTACATTCATACGAGCAGACAGAGAAGTACGTTTGAAGTAAGTTTGGAGCAGAAGAAATAGAAATAAACCTTGTGTAAACTGTTAGCTTTATGCTAAGCTAAAATGCTATTTCTAGCCATTTTACATGCACATGTTACCAGGCACGATCATATTTACTTATCAAGAAAATTAATGTTAGATCATAATTTCTTTTTTCTTGTAAAAACTTTGGTATTAGGGCAAAAATTGTATTCTTGATAATAATTTTTTGTATTGTTTTCCTGTAAAAATATCTAAAAATCATTAAAACAATGTAAATTTGATCGATCTTGTTTTAGAAACAACACTGAATAAGATATTTAGGTTTTTCAGAGAATGTATTTTTAACATGTTTATTTTGTCTTACTGTACTGGCAGAGATTTTATAGTCAAAACAAGTGAAAAAAAAATCTGCCAGTGCTGAAGAAGTAATCCAAAGTATTTAGATTACTTTAATGACCTCGAGTAATCTAACGGAATACGTTACAAATTCCATTTTACAACATGTATTCTGTAATCTGTAGTGGTGTAACGCTTGAGCCACGAGGCAGACGCGGATCCAAACGCAGTTTAAACTTTATTTAATTAACAAAACAGGTAAACACAAAGGAACAACCCACAATGGGGAAATCAAACATAAAAAACTGCTAACTAAACACGATGTAAACAAACACAGAACTCGGGAAGGACACACACACACACACACACACACACACACACACACACACACACACACACACACACACACACACACACACACACACACACACACACACACACACACACACACACACACACACACACACACACACACACACACACACACACACACACACACACACACACACACACACACACACACACACACACACACACACACACACACACACACACACACACACACACACACACACACACACACACACACACACACACACACACACACACACAGACAAGGACTGAACAAAGAAACAGGGTATAAATACATAAACATGGGAAAAAGGGGCCAATGAACGAACAGCACTCAAACAAGATAACAAGGTGATTAACAGAAGCAAAAGGCAAACTAATGAGGGCAGGTGAAAACAATGACAGAAAACACGAACGCTAACAAGGGGACTATGGAGTTACATAAGGGACTAAAGTGAAAACTAAGAAATGCAAAAGTGACAAAAATGACAAACAAAAGGGCAACAGTGAAACAAGACAGAGTATACATAACACAGCCCCCCCCCCCTCTCAAAGGATCAGCTTCCAGACGATCCTAGAAGACAAAAAACAAAAACAACATGAGGGCACCAGGGGCAAACAGACAGTCCAAGTGGGCACATGGGCAGACAGACAGACCAGGGGGGCACAATGGGCAGGCAGGAAGTCCGGGGGGCACAGAGGGCAAGACAGGCAGGTCATGGAGGTGCAAGGGGCAGACAGGAAGTCCAGGGGGGAAATGAGACAGTCCACGAGGGCACAAATGGAGATGAGACAGTCCACGGGGCCCATTAGGCAGTCCCTGGGGGCACAAAGGGACAGGGAGGTATCGACCGGGCAGGGACAGGTTTCGATGGTCTGGGAGCTGGCCACCAGGCAAGGGTAGGTGCAGGAGGCCTGGGAGCTGGCCACAGGGCAAGGACAGGTTTGGGGGACCTGGGAGGAGGCCACTGGACAGGGACTGGGTCAGGAGGCCAGGGGGGAGGCCTCAGGACGGGAACAGGGTCAGGAGGCCTGGGTGGAGGCCACAGGACAGGGACTGGGTCAGGGGGTCTGGGAAGAGGCCACAGGACAGGGACTGGGTCAGGGGGCCTGGGAAGAGGCCACAGGACGGGAACAGGGTCAGAAGCCCTGGGAGGAGGCCACAGGACAGGGACCGGGTCAGGAGGCCTGGGAGGAGGCCACAGGATAGAGGCTGGCTTTGGTGGCCTGGGAGGTGTTCGTGGGCCAAGGGCCGGTTCAGGGGACCTGGGAGGTGACCACAGGACAGAGGCCAGTTTTGGTGGCCTAGGAGATGGAGTTGCCACAGGGGAGGCCGGCGGAGCCGCGTGAGGCGGAGCCAAGGAGGACCTCTGAGGCGGAGCCGAGGGAGGTGATAGCTCAGAAGGCGGAGCTGAGGGGGGCTCAGGAGGTGGAGCTGAAGGAGGCTCAGGAGGCGGAGCCGAGGTAGGCGGCGCCGTGGGAGGCTTTAGGAACGGAGACCAGGAAGACTCTGGAGTCTCTGGGGGCAGAGACGTAGGAGGCTCTGAGGGTGGAGCCGTCGAAGGCTTGAGTGGCTCGAGAGGCTGAGCCGTAGGAGGCTCGGGAGGCTCTGAGGGCGGAGCCATCGAAGGCTTGAGTGGCTCGAGAGGCGGAGCCATAGGAGGCTCTGGAAGCGGAGCCGTAGGAGGCTCTGTGGTGGAGCCGCAGGAGGCTCTGGGGCGGAGCCGTAGGAGGCTCGAGAGGCTCTGGGGGTGGAGCCGTAGGAGGCTTGGGGGGGCGGAGCCCTGGAAGGCTCGAGAGGTGGAGCCCTGGGTGGCTCGAGAGGCCTGGAAGGCGGAGCCCTGGAAGGCTCGAGAGGTTCGAGAGGCGGAGCCCTGGGAGGCTCGAGAGGCTTGAGAGGCGGAGCCCCAGGAGGCTCGGGAGGAGGAGCTCTGGAAAGCTCGGGAGGCTTGAGAGACGGAGCCCTGGGAAGCTCGGGGGCCGAGCTCTGGAAAGCTCAGGAGGTGGAGCTCTGGAAAGCTCAGAAGGTGGAGCTCTGGAAAGCTCGGAAGGCGGAGCTCTGGAAAGCTCGGAAGGCGGAGCTCTGGAAAGCTCGGAAAGCTCGGAAGGCGGAGCTCTGGAAAGCTCGGAAGGCGGAGCTCTGGAAAGCTCGGAAGGCGGAGCTCTGGAAAGCTCGGAAGGCGGAGCTCTGGAAAGCTCGGGAAGCTTGGAAGGCGGAGCTCTGGAAAGCTCGGGAGGAGGAGCCCTGGAAGACTCGAGAGACGAGAGACTTGGGAGGCAGAGCCCTGGTAGGCTTGAGAGGCGGAGGCTCTAGGACGGGCATGACCACTGGCGCTGGCTCTTGGACGGTCCTGGCTACAGGCGCTGGCTCAGGGACGGTCGAGGCTACAGGCGCTGGCTCAGGGACGGTCGAGGCTACAGGCGCTGGCTCAGGGACGGTCGAGGCGGAAGCCTGCCTTTTCCTCCTCCTCCGGGCGGACGAAGTGGACTGTGCAGGTTCAAGAGAAGCCACTGGCGTGGGGGGTTGCTCGCTGACAGGTGACGCTGGTGTGACAGGGAGCGGTGAGCTGCACGCTAGTAGGGTCGTCTCCAGGTAGTCGCGGAGAGTGCAGCCGGGCGTTGCCTGTGGCACCCGCTCCCTCAGCGAGGGATTTAAGCTGTCCTTAAAAAAAAACACCAATGCGGAGTCCGGGAAGTCCGTAAAGGTCGCCAGGAGGAGAAAGTAGAGAGCGTGGTCTACCAAAGGCTGGTCTTCTTGCCGCAAGTTGAGCAGCCGGCATTTGGTCCGTATAGCTGTTGGATCCATGTGTGGTCTATCGTTCTGTAACTCTTGAGCCACGAGGCAGACGAGGAGATGCGGATCCAAACGCAGTTTAAACTTTTATTAATTAACAAAACAGGTAAACACAAAGGAACAACCCACAATGGGGAAATCAAACATAAAAAACTGCTAACTAAACACGATGTAAACAAACAGAGGCCACACACCAGGCTGACATCAAACAACGATAGACAAGGACTGAACAAAGAAACAGGGTATAAATACATAAACATGGGAAAAGGGGGCCAATGAAGGAACAGATCTCAAACAAGATAACAAGGTGAAGGTGATTAACAGAAGCAAAAGGCAAACTAATGAGGGCAGGTGAAAACAATGACAGAAAACACCAATGCTAACAAGGGGACTATGGAGTTACATAAGGGACTAAAGTGAAAACTAAGAAATGCAAAAATGACAAAAATGGCAAACAAAAGGGCAACAGTGAAACAAGACAGGGTATACATAACAAGTGGAATACATTTCAAATGTGTGTGTGTATATATATATATATATATATATATATATATATATATATATATATATATATATATATATTATAATCAATAATTTTCAATAAACATGTAGTTCTATGACTTTTTTTGTGTCTATAATTTTCCCTCCTATTAATTTTTAATATAGCACCATTTCCACTTTGAAATTGACACAAGGTCTGATACAGGATCTGGTGAGGTAAATTATTTAAATTGAAATTATTATATATATTTTTTATATATATGTTTTGCATTTATACAATACAGTTTAATTAAATATTTTTTTACATCCTTTATAAATGTACTGAAATGTTTGCCTTTTTATATGAACCACATATCCCACCAAAAATGTATAAAGACTTAAATTACTAATGCACAGTTAACCTGACCTAACAATCAATATGCATAATCATAAAAGCCCATCCAGACAACCACATTAATACACACAGACTCACAAATCACACTGATGCCAAACTAACGCTGGCCTCTCAAAACACTATAATCTTCTGCACTGACCAGATCCTGATGGTTAAATCCTGTTATAAGGGGACCTACTGTCCTGTATACATTAATTTACTCTCAGCCACGAAACATCCAGCCACCTCAGCCACACACTGTGAGGGACAGAGAGGACAATTCACAGAGCAAAGTTTCCCACTTTCCCCAACACAGTTCAAATTGTCATTTTAATTTCCAGCCCTGTGCTCTGTTGAATTACTTCAAGCTCAGTGGCTATGATCAACAGGTTGTAGTGGCTCATAGGTGGCATGTCAACCACACGTGATGTAAGCAATCACCATAGTGAGGTATCCTGTGGAGTGCGCTTTTTCTGGCAGCTGTACCCTTGCTGTGCTTTTGCGAGTGTGCATTTGCACGTGTGGATAGAGTCTGCAATTTGGGGCCGCATGCCACTCATATGTCAGGGGACAATACGAGGGCCAGGACAGATATTGGTGAACAATTGTCATCTGTTTGGTAGCCCAGAGACAACGCACCCATAAAGAGGGGCTGTCAAAATTATTCAAACTAACCCCATGGTCAGACAAGCCTTTGTTTTTAGTGAATGGACAAGTTTGAGAATAATGAAATGTTGCCCTCATTTTCAAACCGAAATTGAATACAATTTTTAATATATACTTGTATGTCTTCAAGCAGCATTCTAACTGTGTAAGACTCACTTACAAAAGAATGATTAAAACTGCCATAATGTAGGCAGCCTCGCTAACACAGCTGTCCTAAGCACAAAGCAGCCTATCTCTTGTCTCTTTTACTGCCAAATTAACCTGTACAGTACAAGATCCTGAATAAATCCAAATGTCCATTGAGCAGCTTGTGGTACGCTGACTTCTAGGGGTGCATTTGTGGATCCATGTTTTCCAGTGGCCTTCAGCTATTTTAGTTGGCTGACAAGGCCAACTTATACCAGTTCCATGCCTGGTCTAGGCTGGTTTATGCTGATTTTGTGCTGTCTAGATGGTGGACCATAGCTGGTCATCCAACAAGGCATTTTTCGTGAAGCTGGTGGACATAGAAAGTTTTGCAGGTTAAAGGTCATCCAAAAATTCTGTCATTTACCCAACTACATTTCATTCCAAACCTGTATGACTTTCTATCTTCTGCGGAACACAAAAGGAGTAATTTTAGAAGATGTCCTGTACACTGATTTCCATACAATGACATCTTACAGTGACTCACATTGGAAGATCTGGTTGTAGAAGTTCTCTTATGCACTCATGAACGCACAAAGGAAAGCCATGGCGGAAGTCAAGATTTTCACTGTAAATTAACTTTTGGGTTTAGTTAAGCTTGTGTTGTTCCTCTCTAAAATCGTATGTCTTCAGAAGACTTGGAATATGACAAACAAGTATCAACTGCCACTGTATCGACTTAAGAAAAGCAGAAGATTTTATACAATGTCATAATCAGAAAAGACTATACGCTTGTGAAAGTAAGGCACAATAGGGCCCAATGAAATCCCTTTTAGTTTTTCCTAATTCCGTTTTATTTTCACCAAAATACTTTTTCCCGATGGATTTTTTCTGAATTCTGTGTTTTAAAGTTGAATTACATTTTATTATCCAAAAAACTTATTTTATCAAATGAAGTGCTTCTATACCAGGGCCGTAACCACAACATACTTTGAGGGGGACAAGTCCCCCCCGTTTTATTTTAACATGGTTGACAGTGATTGGATGATGCTGTCCATTACTTTGAATCAGATTTATTTATACTAATTTCTAATGTAATGTCTATAACGTTTCAAAAACACTGAATAAACTACAATCCTGGAAACATGATAAACAATTTGATGAAAATAAGCTGATCTTCTTCTATCTTGCTGTAATAACATGATGAAAAAGTAGATCTCATTCCACAGAAGTATGAGCATCCTTGCTGTTAATGGTGGTGATGGAGGCTTTTCTTTATTTGACTACCATACGTGACAGAAAATAATGATCATATGACAATAGCCTTCTCCCCTACCAAGTGCAGTTTACATTTCTGTTGAGTTGATTGCATACTATTAGGTTGGGCACCAATCATCATTTTTAGATGATAGATAGATAGATAGATAGATAGATAGATAGATAGATAGATAGATAGATAGATAGATAGATAGATAGATAGATAGATAGATAGATAGATAGATAGATAGATAGATAGGAAATAATGACAGAACGATAGAACCACAGACAGATAGACAGACAGAATTTTCTATTTACAGTAATGTTTTGGAACCCATTAAACTTAAATATTGTTATAATTTGTAAACAAATAATAATAATAATAATACATTATTATAATTATTATTATTGACTTTTAGAATTTAAAATACAACAGTAATATATTTCAATCATGCACTTTAACTTTAAACCCCTCAGGCTTTTATTTTTACATTCTGAACTCTCCAGGACGTCCTGTGTGTGTCTGTTTATAAGCAAGTTAACAGTAGTTTAATTCACTTCTTGTTCAAATTCTGGTAAAATGCACCTCCAGTGCCGTTCTAAATGCATATTATAAGTGAACCGAACTATTGAGCATCTACATGCTCTCACTGCTACCATCAGGCAGGCGGTATCGCAGTATCAGGACCCGCACCAGCCGACTACATGACAGCTTTTTCCCCCAAGCAATCAGACTGTTGAACACTTGATCTATCAGGATCAATAATTAGCACTGCACTTTATTCAGCTGTAATCTCACACTGGACTGTCAACATATTCTCCTCAATATACTACTTCATATATATATATTTTTCATATACTCCTTACTTATTGTATTGCATATTGTGTATTCTATATTGTGTGTATTGTATATAATTATCGTGTTGTGTAAGTATGTGTACATTTGATTTGTAAATTGTGTTGTGTAAGTATGTTGTTTATTGTAATTGGTATATGTCTTGTCACTGTCATGACTGCTATGTTGCTCGGAACTGCACACAAGAATTTCACCTACTGTTGCACTTGTGTACATGGTAGTGTGACAATAAAGTGATTTGATTTGATTTGACATCGGAGATGTTGTTTGTGAGTAGCTCTGAAATGCTGCGCAACACTTGAAGGCTTAAACATAGCCGCGAGTGTGTGTGTGTGTGTGTGTGTGTGTGTGTGTGTGTGTGTGTGTGTGTGTGTGTGTGTGTGTGTGTGTGTGTGTGTTTGTGTGTGTGTAAACAGATCAGCGCCATTCAATAACACGCTGGAGCTGCGCATGCATATTATATATTTACCTTTTCAGAGCTTTCGCACATCTTCAAGTGGCTTTGAATAAAATGCATGAGCCATATGAACTACTTAAATGGTGTTTTTATGCTCATTTTTTGAGCTTGATAGGAATGAACATGACTAACACACAGCATCGGATCGTCAGACCGATACCCGACTCATCTAAAAACATCAGTATCGGAGCCGATACCGATCCCTACTCCTAACAAGGCCACAAGTCAACATGTTAAATGCAGGAGAAATGGGCAGGTGTAAAGGCCTGGGCGACTTTGACAAGGGCCAAATTGTTATGGCCAGATGACTGGGACAGAAAATCTCTGAAACAGCAAAGCTTGTGGGGTGCTCCCAATCAACAGTGGTCCGAGGAAGGACAAACCAAAACCAGCGATGGGGTGTTGGGTGCCCAAGGCTCATCGATGCGCGAGGGCAATGAAGCCTATCCCGTCTGGTCCAAACGCGAGCACACAAATGTTAGAACTGGATTTTGGAGCAGTCCAAGAAGGTAGTCTGGTCTGTTGAGCCCCATTTTCTATTACATCATGTGGATGGCCGTGTACATGTGTGCCGTTTACCTGGGAAAGTGATGGCATCAGCAGGCAACAGCATGCACTGTGGGAAGAAGACAAGCTGGTGGAGGGACTGTGATGCTCTGGGCAATGTTCTATTGGGAAATCCGGTGTCCGGCAATTCATGTGGACGTCAATTTGACACGTGCCACCTACCTAAACATCGTTGCAAACCAGGTACACCCCTTCATGGCAATTATGTTCCCTGTTGGCAGTGGCCTCTTTCAGAAGGATAATGCGCCCTGTCACACTTCGCACATTGTTCAAGGATAGTTTGAGGAACATGATAAGGAGTTTAAGGTGCCCTGGCCTACAAATTCACCAGATCTCAATCCAATTGAGCATCTGTGGGATTTTTTGGACCAACAAGTCCGATCCATGGTGGTGCCATCTCACAACTTATAGGGTTTGAAGTAACTTGGTGCCAGATACCATAGATCATTTTCAAGGGTCTTTTAGAGTCCATGCCTTGGCGAGTCGGTGCTGTTTTGGCGGCACGCGGAGGACCAACAGAATATTAGGCAGGTGGTCATAATGTTTTGGCTCATCAGTGTACATGGGTTTCTTAACATTAACTCGTCTACTAATAGCTCAGACATCACACCGACTAGTCATATATGAAAATTGGTAATTTTGCACATCCCAACCAATTCTGCATTACAGAGAGAGACAAATGTCATTCTTAAAATCTTAAATTCATCTTTCTAAGAAAAAATATGCTAACACTGCTAAATATATTGTATCATCAAATCGCAATACTTACAGAATTGCAATAATTAAACAATTGCAATATATATTGAATAGGAAACAAATTATTGCTAGAATACCGAATCAGTATGTCTGCGGCAATTCCAACCCCTAGTTTTTCTGGTCCTCTTTGGAGCTTGACAACTTCTGGTCACCACAAATTTTTGTTAAAAAAGCCAACCTGGACATTCTGATAGATAACTTTTGTGTTCTACTGAAAATTCATAAAAGGTTTGAGCAACACGAAGGTAAAAAGATTACACAATTTTCATTTTTGGGTAAACAATCTCTTTGACGTTACACTGTTGGTACCCTCAACACACTATAATAACCTTTTTTCATCAAAACAACCATTTTCAGCTGGCCTCCAGAAACTTAAATGTTTCAAAATATAAAACCCAACTCTCAACCACTACATAGAGCATCAACATTCAAAGTGCTCTTTTCCCAATATTATGAGGTCCAATTAGGGTCCAATCTGGGAAGCCATTCACTGGACAGAAGGACCTTAGTTCCAACTAATTGAGCACCTTCAAACTTCTCTGATGGTGTTTTGTTTGAAAGTTCCCTGACATGATGGCCATGTGAGGCTAGCGCGTGTCCCTCATTAACTCCGTGGACTCTGCCAAGCATCTGCTCAGTTGCCACATGCATGCTCCATAACACAAAATGACTCTGGCCACTGCCCACTCTAAAGAGTTGCCACCTCCACTGACAAAACTAAACGGGATCCTGCACCAACAGGGGGTGCCTGGCCAGTCTGGTGTCTGTTTCAACATCTCCTCATCTGCCATCTGTTTCGGACTACGGCCGCACGCTCCAGCAGCCTGCCAACCGTGCCAGGACCTCACGGCCATTCATACACACCAGCTTTGATTCCCTTTGTTGCTCCTCACTGTACCGAGGGGCTGACATTTGTTCTGGAATAAAAGAGCTCCTTGTATCTTTACTCAAGGGTGGGGCTGGGGTGCAACAGTGGCAATGAGACACTGGACTCATGTTTGTTTTACATTTGTTTACCAGTACTTCAGAGCAGTGTGCATCCCCCCAAACCATGACACTTAGCTAGTGTCCCTGTATCTTTTTGCCAATGGTCTCTCAGCCAGAGATGCACTTCAGCAATTATTCTATTCATTCATGTTTCAAATGCTGCCAACACCGTAAACAAGGCGGGCGGATGAGATGACTAGATAACTTGTGTTTTTGAGCCATTTATCGTATTTAGCACACAAAAGGTGGCTGAAGGGTTGTTTGATTTCCACATGGCCTGGCAAAAACTGAAAGCACACAAACTTATCAGACAAATAACAAAGACTTCAAAATCCATGATCTAAACATGGAACTTGGTGGCAATACATTTTTGCTAAGTGAAGCATCACTATTAAAATTGCTCATACTTGGGGTTAGGGATTTGAATTAAACGTTTCTTACTTTTGTGGAAGAAATATAAAAAATTAAAAAAAAAACATATAATTGCATTTATTGCCCTTAGCAGTCTGTTGCCAAATGATGAAATCATTTCACATTTCAAGAGCAGATATAACAAATCAGAGATAAATTAAATACAATTCTTCTAAAAGGTGTGTTTACACAGACTTTTAAATGACTTGTCAATAGTAGGGGTGCACCTAATTCCGATATTTACTGGCCAATTGTCGTCCAAATTAAAACCATTGGCATTTCAGTAATAAGCATGAAAATGTGCTATGAAAAACATGTTTATTTATAATTCATTAATAACTCTTTTTTAAAAAAAAATCCAATCCAGAAATAATAATAGCAACACGATGTAGAAGGGTGGCCATCCTAAAAACATCTTGTTATGCATAAAAAACAGTTGTGAAATTGACCCTTACCAATAGGCTACATGATAAGGGAAACTATTCAAAACACTTTGAAACCAGCAGACTTTGGCTTCTGGGATATCTGTATGACAACATTTAATACTGCATGATTGACTGAATTAAGATTGAAATTACAATATGGCTTTGTGCGATTACTAAACCTTAAAAGGCTGCATTTTAAACTGCAAAAACAGAAGTGCAATTTTTTAACCTTCTTTCATATCAATCGTTATTTTATCATATTTAGTTATTTTTTGTATATATTTTTTTTAATCTTTTTTATTGGTATGTATCATTCATTGTTGCTCTCTTAAAAATGTTGGCCTGTCGTGTGTTCAACAGATCCAATCTATGTTCAATTTAAATTATTTATCGTTAGAACAGTGAAAAGGCTTTTGTACCTCTTTGTACATTTTTTAAGATTTCCTAACAGTGACCAAATTGACATGCACTTAAGAAAACTTTATTCCAGGGCTTTTGCAGAAAGTGGCATTCTGAAACGTCATGTAAACAACAACGCCGAATTAACTTATGCCTCATTAAGAGAAAAGGGTTTAACACACCTAGATTTCTCGTGGAGAACGCGATTTACGTGGCCATGTAAACACATAAATGGCGTTCTAACAGGTATTTTGAAGAGTGTGCATGTGCGTGGAACAGACCGGAGAACAAACGTCATAGAATGGAGCCCAACAACAAGTCAACACAACAACAGAATTCAACATTTCTGGGACTACAGTGGGAAAAGCACATACACTATTAACTATACTCTTTAACACACCAATGTAAAATGTCAACGGCCCCTCACATTCACATATATGCGCTGGTACATTGAGGTTATCGCAGAGTTTTATGTATGAGGGAAACCCCACTACTGCAGCAGTTCTACTGCATATTGCGATGGAAAGTTAAGGAAACAAAAACATCAACAACTCTGGAATATCTGTAAATAAACCAAAGCAATGGAGAATCAAATAGTGAAGTCTTTCTCAGATACCACATTTGTTATTTACATAAGTGTCATGTGAAAATTAAGTAGCTGTGGAGAAAGTAGCTGTAGCTTCCTCCTGCCTACTTATACCCTTTTGTTTTTCTTTTTCGTTGCCAGATTGTTTCTTGTAATTCTGGAGCTGAGGGTAACTTTTTGGATCCTGAGTTAGCTGACATGTGGTCTTGCCTCTCCAGTCCAGTCCAGTCTTGTCTAGTCAAGTTTAGTCTAGTAATGTTTTCCTGTATAGCTTTTTATTCTCCACTTGCCCAGTTAGTTTCCTGTTTTCCTATCTGTGGAATTATTGCTGCTATCCATCTCTACAAACCAAGATTGCTCACCTTGCTGTTATTCCAGTTGTTCACCTGGGAGCCTCACTCTGCCCCGTGGCTGACAACAATTGTGAGACAGCGATGACATCTGCCTCAACTGCTACTCAACTTTAATGACTGCTATTTCTCCTGTGTTTTGCCATCTACCCTTATCTTTATGCATCATCATTAAACTGTGTTTTGTGTATTTCTGTATCTCTGGGTCCTTCCTTACAAACTATGACAGAACAATCTGGCCTAACATGGACCCAGTGGAAGACACATCACTCCGGACAGCCATCTGTCAGCAGGGGGTACTCCTTGCCAGCAGGATCAGCTAAACACCAATCAAGCCATTGGGCAGATGGCAGGGAGGATTGCCGATCTTACATTTATGCTCCATCGGCTGCAGATCTCTCCCGTTGCCGGTCCCACCACTACCGCTGCCACCATCCTCCAGCTTCCTACTCTGGTGAGCCTACATGTAAATCCTTCTTGTCACAATTCTCTCTGGTTTTTTCTCTCCAGCCTTCGTCATTTCCTACTCAGAACGCCAAAGTGGCCTACGTTATCACCCCGCTCTCTCGACGGGCTCAGGAATGGCGAACGGTGGTGTGGGACAATCAATATTAGTGCTGCTCATTCTTCTGCACAATATCGAGGAAATCTGTAAGGTGTTCGACCGCTCAGTGTCTGGAAACTGGAGGCGAGAGTTCTGTCATATCTCCCTGTAGGAGAAAAGTTTGTCTCTGATTACTCGATCATATTTCACACTCTCGCTGCTTCATGCAAGTTGACAAACATCTCACCTATGGATGGAGGTGCCGTAGAGCCACACCATCTTGGTAGACTCCAGTTGCTGCTGCCACTCCCACTTCTATCCCTGTGGAACCCATGTGGGAGGATGAACCTATGCAGGTCAGGAGAGTTTGGCTATCCTCCAAGGAACGACATCACCAATGGTCTGTGTCTGTACTGCGGGTGAGCAGAGCACAAGGCTACAGCATGCCCAGTAAAAGACCGAGCTCACCAGTAGGACGTTGGTTACTGGTGAGCGTCACCCCCTTGCTTAAAACACCTGGTTGCAGGAATCTACTACCAGCTAGATTACAGCATGAAGACACCATCCACTCCATCATGGCCATCATCAATTCTGGAGCTGAGGGTAACTTTTTGGATTCTGAGTTAGCTGACAAATGGCAAGTTCCTCTGTCACCTCTCCCAGAACCCATTCCAGCTTGCACTCTGTGCGGAACTCTGTTCACCATAATTACCAATCTCACTGCACCCATCAAACTTAAAGCCTCAGGCAACCAAGTAGAGGAACTGTCGTTTTTTTCATCCGCTCAACCTCAGCTCCAGTGGTTCTGGGATACCCGTGGCTGGTTACACACAACCCTCATATTGACTGGGATAAGAATACTGTTTTGTTTGAGTTAGTTTTGCCTGTCTCATTGTCTCATCTCTGCTCCGTCCCCAGTACGGTCTTGTTCTGTTTTACAGGAGGAGCCTACTGATCTCACCGCAGTACCCAAGGTCTACCATGACTTGAGAGATGTGTTCAGTAACTTATCCAACTCCAGGTCATCTCTATTCACTCTCTGCTCCAGAGAGGGAGGCCATGGAGAAGCATATCGGATGAGAGACTGCACACTTGTGCATTTTTTCCAATTGGTTATCTCAAGCAAAACGGAATTATAATAATGACAATCTAAAGTTGCTGGCTCTTTGGCTGGCTTTGGGGGAGTGTCACCATTGGTTTGAGGGGTAGGGGGTCCTTTTTTGGTCTGCACCGACCATAAGAATCTAGAATACATCCGCACTGCCAAGAGTCTAAATTCCCAGCAGGCTCGCTGGGCTCTTTTTTCTTCTTTTTTTTTTTTGGTAGATTCAAATATTTCATTTTGTATTGCCCCGGTTCTAAGAATGGCAACCCAACACTCTATCTCGCTCTTTTGAAACCAAAAGCACCTCCTCGGACACCATTCTACCACCTGGTGTGGTAGTTGCAATGATGTCTTGGGGGGGTGGATTCCAAAGTCCGCTCAGCCTTGCGTACCATTCTTACACCAATGAACTTATTGCTTTTTCCTGAATCAGTTCAGTCTAATGTCCTCCAGTGGGTTCACTCATCTAAACTTGCCTGCCACCTGGGAGCCGCTCATACCCAGTCGTTAGTTAAGCAACAATTCTGGTGGCCTATGCTGATGCGGGACATTCGTCAGTTTGTCTCAGCCTGTCCAGTGTGCATTTGCGGAAAAAGGGCTCCTTCAGCCGCTGCCGATCCCTTCGGGACCCTGTTCTCACATTGCCGTGGACTTTGTTACTGGCTTACCCCCATCCAGTGGCAACACGTACGTCTTGACCATGGTGGACAGGTTCTCAAAGGCGGTCCATTTTATTTCCCTCCCCAAATTACCATCAGCAAGGGAGACAGTGGGTACTGTTATTGACCATGTCCTTTGCATCCATGGCCTCCCAACTGATGTGGTTTCTGACAGAGGTTCCCAGTTCTCCAGATTTTGGACGATACAGAGTTTTGTGTTTACGTGGCTGATTGCTTCCCCCTTTTGTTTTCCTCTGTTTCAATGGCATCATGATATTCAGGTTCTGCTCACCCGGCAGTCTCACTCTGCCCCACTACCACGCCTCTCAGCCATCTCTGCCATCCTCGCGGCTGTTAGCGCTGTCTCACCATTGTTGTAATCGCTGAGTTTTCCCATCTCCTTATCTATTTACATCATCATTAAACTATGTTTTGTGTACTTCTGCATCTCTTGGTCCTTCCTTACAAACTCTGACAAATATAAAGTTTATTTTTTTTTTCTTTAAAAAAAAAAAAATTCCAAATCAATTACATTAAAACAGAATTAGCTACATTTACACAGCATATTATATACATATATATATATATATATATATATATATATATATATATATATATATATATATATATATATATATATATATATATATATATATATATATAATACAATGTCTTATATATGCAACATTACGATGGGCCCACTGTTTGTTCATGCATTAAGTGTTTAATACAGTACGTTTTATTTTTAAAGTACTAAATGGGATTTACAAGGTGCATTCAGGAAATGAACAGTAATACTGTAGCACAAAATAGACAGTACTGGAAAAAACACCAATAAAAAATCTGCAAAATTAATAATAACTTAATCTAATATTTTTTTTTTAATTCTTTCAGTAGGTATTGTTTAGAATCAAACTAAATTACAAAAACAAATAACTGAATTAAATGCACATCTGAACTGTAAACCTTGGCAGTAATCATTACAAATTATTTTGGTTTTTTCTAAATTCAATTTCATACCTCTTAAAATAATAATTAAAAAATGACAATTAAATTGCAGTACGGAACGTCTTTTTTTTGTTGTTGTTATTACTAAATATTAAACTGCTATTATTAGCAATGCACCTTAATACCGTGATACTGTAATGTTGTGGTATCTTTAGTGATGTTATCGTACTGTGAAAGTCTCATATCATTACATCTCTATACTTGTCAAAGATTACATTTTTTTTTATTAATATTTAGAGGAATATGTATTTGTCTAGGGAAAATACAAAAACATGATTTCAGACAGGAAAAACTGATAAGAATTTTTTTTAAAAATGATTTATTGTACATACAGATTATAGTACATACAAATTTGCATCTCAGGTCCCTAGTAAGGCTTTTCCTAAAAATGACTAAACAAAAAAGACTTATAAATAAATAGATAAAGAAAATTAAAAAAATCTCCTGAGACTTAAATGTTAAAATGCAATCCAATAATTGGTCCTAACAATATATTAAATTGTATTTTTTTATTTTTCTCCTAAGCCTAAGGCCATATCTACACTGTTATGCCTCTCATGCACACTAGAATGGCTTTTTTCTCCACCAAAAACTAAGCATTCTGAAAATGGTTCCCAAAACTGCATAGTTTGGAAAACGAGGATGTTTGTGTAAACAAACCCTAGTAACCACATAGCAATGCGCTTAAATCCCTCAAAAATTCCTTAGCAACTTTATAGCCATGCTTTATACCCACAACATTCTAGCATCATGGCTGCAAGTTTTGCACGCACCACTCACATTTATCAGAATATTAAAAATCGAGTACCAACACCAGTCACTTCCAAAGGAGAAGGCTTATGATCTGCAATTGATCACCATGGAACAGTTCCCCCAGTTCATACATGTATATTGCATGCTTTATGTTTCATAAACACCAAAAAGCAATAAAAAAAAGTGTCTTAACAATTTTAGGATAATATTTTTGTGATTTAAGACTCACAACCCCCCCTGCACATACTAAGCTCCTGCTAAAATATGAGACGTGTGGACACACAAAATGACGACGGGTGGTCAACCCAAACAGTCTTCGCGTCCATACAGAGTCCCTCTCAAAAGGCGCAAAACAAATGCAGCTGATGCAAAGCACAAATCAACCGCCTACCCCATCCCAATTTTTTTTCTCGTTTCTTTCTTTTAAACGTATTATTCTACTGCTGGCATAAAGGACCTAGTGGAGACAACTAATAGGAGTTTAGAAGGGTAAGAGAGAGCAAGGAAGGAGGTCAACAGGCTGGGGCAGAATGGCCCACTTTTAAGAAGTAGTGACAGGACAGTGTCTTGGGCCACAAACCCCCTACTGGGCTCTGTCATATCTGCTAGAGAGGAACCTCATCAAGCAGCATATTGGGGCTGAGAGAGTCAGGCTGATTGTGAAAGTAGCAGGGGGGTATTACCAGCTACAGAGACACTTCAGACTTGTTTTCCCTGCTTTAACAAGCTTGACACTCTGTGGAAGAGACCTGTTGTATATCACCTGCCTAAAGAATGTGTCTGATAAATGCTTGCCAGGTGTAAGATTCCAAAAAGCAATAAGATCTAAGGTTGTGCATTACTGCAATTATTGATATGACATTGTAATGTATGCAAGAACATTCTTTCTGGTGTAATGTTTGTAGAGGAAATGTATCTTGACTTTAATGCCACTGTAGGCTACATTGAAAATGCCAAGCATGCATACAATAAACAATTGGAGTAAAACTGTATACAAATAGCAAACTTAAATGCATACCTCCATACTTATTTGCTTGTACATGTACTAATAAGTTTGGACACACTTGACTGAATTTATTTCACATAATCTTAAAACACTTTTGATCTAAAAGCTTAAATGCTCTATATTTAGTATGTGTTATACTGTGAGTGTATATATACATATACATATATATACATATACATATACACACACATACTGTATACATATTTAATGTTTATAATTATATATTATTTATAATTATTGAATATAAATATTTAATTATTTAAATAGTATAATATATTGTAATGCAAATATATGATACATTTAAATTATATATACGGTATATACACTTACCGCTGTAATCTGGTAATCAGAAGGACACTGGTTCGAGCCCCACAGCCACCACCATTGTGTCCTTGAGCAAGGCACTTAACTCCAGGTTCTCCGGGGGGATTGTCCCTGTAATAAGGGCTCTGTAAGTCCCTTTGTATAAAAGCGTCTGCCAAATGCATAAATGTAAATGTAAATGTACTGCCCACTTAATTAGGTACACCTGTACACCTACTTATTCATACAATTATCTAATCAGCCAACCATGTGACAGCAGTGTATTGCATAAAATCATACAGATATGCGTGTTTAATGGGATGTGTTGAGTAAATACATGAAAGATTATAATTGTTTGTGTGTTGTTAGCTGAAGCACGTTGTGTTCGTCTATACTTGTGACTTTGATGAAGATGAGATCACATTTTATGACCAATTAATGCAGAAAACCAGCTAATTCCAAAGAGTTCACATACTTTTTCTTGCAACTGTATTTTACCATTTTTTTATTTTATTTTTTTAGATGAGCATACATGAGAACTATTTCAATACTGTTTAAAAAGCATCCCATGATGCACCCTATGAAGTTGTTTGAGATAGTTTTACTTTAACTTATTATTTTGTTGTATTATAATGTTATGTTATAGTTTTGATAACTTCAATATCACTCTAAAATACGGAAAAGTTTAACTACATAGAAGGAGGGTGTGTGCCCGAACTTATAGTGTATCTTTGCAAGAAAACACATTATCTTGCCCGTTTTGCCCTTTTCTGACTAATTATTTAATTCATAATCCATTTAATGTCACCTCTATGAGATTATGTCAGCTACAAATCCTCAAATTTGTGTCCAGCCTGCACGAGGTCTTTAAAAACTACACATCAGTGCAGGGTCTGGGCCATTGTCTGCCATCAGTCCCATTGAAACAAAAGAAGCACCTGTCAGATTAGTTCCCTGATGACCCATCAGCGAGAACTAGTATCCCCCCCAATCCCACCAACCCCCCTCAACCCTTCGCACTGGCCAGCCATGCGCCGGACACAAGGCCCTCCTTGTTAACCCATCCACCCTGCTCCTCATTTCCAAGAAGTCCCAGGGGACTAAGTTCAGCATGGTACACCCCGTGTCATATATATCTGGTTTAGTACAGTACAGTATGGGGGTACTGGCGTCATATCAACTGTCTGCACTAAAGAAAATGGGTCCCTTCGGGCAATCAACACATGCGCACTTCCTCCCCTCTATAACAAGCCTTAAAAGGATCCATTATGAGAGTTAGCCATTACTGTACAAGTGGCCAATCTGTCCATGGTCATGCTCTTGTGTCAATGCATTGTGAACCATCACGTGTAGGTGCAGGTGCCATTTTCTCAGCATGCTGCCAAAAAAGCACATATGGCACTGGATTTGGCTTACTAAAGTTATTTTAGACACTTGTTGCACATCTGTCTTTTGCACTAATACTTCTGAAAGCCTTGAGGTTCCAAAGACTCTCTTTTATTGCCTGTGCTCAGTTCACTTGAGTATAGTGACATGTTAATCAATAGAACTATAAAAACTTGAAGGATCTGTGCATACTTGCTTATACCTTCCAGTAAAATAACTTCCCAGGTTAACGCATGCCAGAAAAGGACACATAGCCGGTGGATCGCTTAAACTGGCCATTGTAAAACCTGAGATGAAATCCTCCGCATGTACTGTACCACTATTACTTCATGAGAGCGAAGGCATAAATCAAGCTCAACATTTGTGGAGAAAGTAAACAGACCGTTTTAACTTATAAACATAACTTTTCCTTTTAAGCTTGTGTAAAATCATAACCACACCCATTTTGGGTTAGTTTTTAATAGGCTGTTCCCATACCATTCCTCTTTAATGTTATTGAGCTTTGTGCATTGTTTTGTGATAATTGTGCAGTAATAAAGTGCTACTTTATACAGTCAAGACAAGTTTTGATATGTGAAGAAATTATTTAAGAATAATACACTAATTTTAAATGTCAAAAACTCACATAACGTCTTAAAGGTATCGTTCAGCACAAAAAATAAATCTAACATCATTTACTCAAACTCATGTTGTTTCAAACCTGTATGAATTTCGTCTGTGGAACACAAGATGGACATTTTAGGCATAAAAAAGGCACAGTCACCATTCACCTTCATTGTATGTGAAAAAACTTGCAATGAAAGTTAACAAAACTAACATACTGCCTAAAATCCCCTTGTGTATTATACAGCAGAAAGCTTTAATTCTGTCACAATTCACTTTCAGTGTAAAGGAAAAAGATAGAATGAAAGTGAATGGTGACTGAGAATAACATACTGCCAAATGCCTCCTTTTGGGTTCCACATGTTCCAAAACTCTGAGTTGCTTTCTTTTGTAGAACAAGAAAGGAGATTTTAGGCAGTACGTTATTCTCAATCATCATTCACTTTCTTTGCAAAGAAAAAAGAATGAAAGAAAGTGAATGGTGACTGAGACTAACATACTCCCAAAAGCCAACTTTTGGTTTCCGCATGTTATTGCCAAACCTGTCTGACATTCTTTCAGCCGTGTGACACCAAAGAGATGTTCAGTAGAATGACAGCCTCAGTCACCATTCACTTGCATTTTAAAAAGAAAAATTATGAAAAGAAGGTGAATGGTGAATGACACTATCATACAGCCAAATGTCAGCTTTTGCTTTCCACATGTTCCAAACCTGAGTTACTTTCTTCTGTAGAATAAAAACTTTCATTTTATAGAAAATGGTGAATAGTGAATGGTGACTGAGATTAACATACTTTCTAAAACCAAAAGGTTGGGTTCCACATGCTGTTCTAAACCTGTATGACATTCTTTTTGTTGTGTGACACAAAAACACATGTTAGGCAAGAATGACAGCCTCAGTCACCATTCACTCTCATTGTAAAGAAAAAAAAAAGTAGCAATTAAAGTGACTGAGACTAACATACTGCCTAATGCCTTTTTTAGGGGGTTGTTCCAAAACTGTTTGACTTTCTTTCTGCGGTGTGACACAAAAAGAGACATTAGGCAACCTCAGCTACCATTCATTTTAAGTGCAAATAAAGAAGATACATTGGAAGTGAAAGGTGAGCAAGACTAAAATACTCCCTAACATCTCATATATGGTTTTGAAACAACATACAGTGAGTAAATAATGACAATTTTTTGGGTGAACTGTCCCTTTAAACAGTGTCTTTTCATGCAATACTTCAAAGATATGCACATCACACGAAAAATATAAGCACATATAGAAAGGGAAGCAATGCACAAAAACGTCATTGTGGTCTGTCGGCTATTTCAATCAGCAAAGTGTTTGGCAACAAAGTGACACAGGGTGTCAGCTGATAAGGCCGACTAGAGGTCAGCGTGCTCCATGGCAAACTCAGGTACATGTGCTGTGCAGAATACAGCCGCCCACGCTGTGATCACAGGATAGAGGGAGCAGTCAGTGCGGAGCCGCCTCAGCAAAATGACTATTTGTTTTGGAGTGTAAATAGAGAGCAATTACAGATGCGCTAACTTTGATCAACCCTCTGCTGTGTGTCGTTCAGGAAGAAGTCAAAACTGATGGATATCGCCAAGATGTTTGGGAGCATATGCCACAAGTATTTACCTGGAATGACTGGGTTGGCTAATGCAAAGCAATTAGATGTGTTTTCATGCACATTTCAAAATGGTGAATAATTTTAATGTGGAACATGTGAATGTCAATATATACAATCAAATGATAACAAGCGATTTCTAAATTTTACATTTAGAAAATACAATTGTTTTTTACATGACAAAAGGGGTTTAATTATGTCAATGATGGTCTTCAAGTGATCTAGTTATAAAACAAAATGAGCACATATAATCCCTTAGTTATTTTTAAAAAAAACAAGGATCACACAATACCTTCAGTTTGGCTAAAAACTCCCATTAAGTAGGTACATGGAGAATTTCCTCAATTACACTCAGCTTAGTATTTTTGTGAGGGAGTGCCACCCATTGGTAAATGAAGGTATTGAGCATGCATCAGCTTACATACAAATAAAAAGTGACATTACTGCTGGGTATCCACAGACAAAGCTGTCTCTCTTCTCTTGGAGACACATTTAAAGAAAATGAGATCTCATCAGAGACCAAATTGAAGGCAACAGCAAAACAGACAAATGTGCTTTCACGAGTGGGAGTTACTGAACGCATAAATCTGCCATGCTCTTTTTATAGAGCTTTAATTCAGAGGGCAATCGTGTCATGACAAAAGCAGCAACTACCTCTGAACCCCCGACACCACCTTGTGAAAAACACAAGATCTTAGGATGTGCTTGAGAAGATGGGCGAAAAAGAATGCCATCTTGTTTTGCGCTCACAATCAAATTACTCTAATGCAAGTGGACAGGCAAACTCCATTGCTATAGTCAGTCCACACAATACACTGTAATTACTTATTCACAAAATGCATGCATTTAAAATGTAGGTGTAAGAGAACTATAACACAGACCCAATAGTAAACTGGGCCCAGTGTGTTCGGTGAATAGCTTAAATTTAGGCCTGATACACAGTTCAGATAAATGAACTGATTTGGTGCCACTTACATCCCAAAGGTCAACACGACGAATTCAAAGAGGCCCAGAAATTTACCATGGGCTGTGTAATGTGGGTGGTTAGACATTGTATGCCTTTAAAAGAAGTGCTTTCTTTTCATCAGCAGAAGGAGAAAAAGAAGGCAAAGGAAGTGAAAGGTTAAGTTATAGCTGTTAAACAGACATGTGTACATGCAAATAAATAACAAATAAAAAGCAAATGCTACATACTTACATATATAATGTTATACATAAAGCATTATATATACACAGTGTATATATATATATATATGTGTGTATATTTATATATATATATATATATATATATATCACATGCAAGATTGCATCGGGCTTCCCTCGATATCGTGGCATATGCAACACATTTGAATTCAAGCATCTAAACAGCCCCGACATTCTGAACAGCGCTGACAAGGGAAAGAGAAAACCTCTGCTCTGCACCAGCATCAATTACAAGTCTTTTCACAACACTCTTACTAACATTTATCACAGTAAACTGTAACGTCATTTTTCAAAACAACTGTGCGAGATGTAGGCAAGAAAAAAGCAGATAGTGCATACTCTCCTGTCGTGGGTATTTAAGTATTTTGGATTGAAAGACATGCTTGACTTTAGTAGAGATGAGAAACTATCTCTGTAGTGTTTATCTCATTCCACAAGGCAATGAGCTGTCATCAAACGATTGACGATCACATGTATGTACTTTTCTTTTTTTTATATATTTTTTTCTGTATTATTTTTTCATTTAACTAAAGTAGCTTACCTTATTTTGTTGAGGAAGTCCCAAAATGGATACTGGATTTGCACTATAGAGCTCCATAAAATATTTAAATTACATTTTGGTTGCATTTGTGAGATAATACAATTTAATTGAGTAAAACAGGCACCTAATATCGTAATACTGATCGCAGACCCCTGACTCAAATCAAAATCGTATCGTGGCAGACTTTGATTAATCTGCAAATATCTAAGAGAAACGATATAAGCTA
The DNA here is from genome assembly GCF_025860055.1 of Xyrauchen texanus. Taxonomy (NCBI): domain Eukaryota; kingdom Metazoa; phylum Chordata; class Actinopteri; order Cypriniformes; family Catostomidae; genus Xyrauchen; species Xyrauchen texanus. Next base: position 8,686,807 of record NC_068277.1, read on the forward strand.
TCAACCACATCATGGAAAAATAAAATGTTACCAAATGAACAAAACACCCTTTTAAGTTCTATTGTGGTATAATGTATATGTGTAATGCCACACAGACCTCTAGTGGGCGCCGCTTGCTTACACAACGCTGACTGAAGCGCTGAATGCAGTCTATTTTTTTAAAGATTTAAAGGTTTAGTAAACAAGCAAGCCAAGACCATATTTCGATTTCAGTCTTAACTCAATAAGACGTGCACCCTTAATGGATACCACACCAATGTCAAAGTTTGCTAGTTTCAAAGCATTTTACATCATCATATTTACACCAATCAACCTCAACATTAAAACCACCTTCCTAATATTGTGTAGGACCCCCTCGTGCCGCCAAAACAGCACCAACCTGCATCTTAGAATAGCATTCTGAGATGATATTCTTCTCACCACAATTGTACAGAGCTGTTATCTGAGTTACTGTAGACTTTGTCAGTTCAAACCAGTCTTGCCATTCTCCGTTGACCTCTCTCATCAACAAGGCGTTTCCATCTGCAGAACTGCCGCTCACTGGATGTTTTTTGTTTTTGGCACCATTCTGTGTAAACTCTAGAGACTGTTGTGCGTGAAAATCCCAGGAGATCATCAGTTACAGAAATACTCAAACCAGCCCGTCTGACACCAACAATCATACCACGGTCAAAATCACTGAGATCACATTTTCCCTATTCTGATGGTTGATGTGAGCATTAACTAAAGCTCCTGACCTGTATCTACTTGATTTTTACACATTTAAATGGATAGAATGCAATGAAATCAAGTTATGACAAAATGTTCAAAAGAATTGTGTTTCTTCAGTTCATTTTAATAAATTAAATTGAATAAGCAGCAAAAATAATTTTTTGAGTACATGTAGTAATACAAAAAAATTGATGTAAAAATATCAACTTACATGCTTGTCGAACGATCTCTATAATGATTCTTAAAAATCCCAAGAATGATCTTAACCTTTCAAGTTTACTTAAGATGGTTGTGTTGATTATTATATTTTGTTAAATAAATAGCAATTGAACTGCATACGTTGGGCCCTGTTAGGCTCTATTTTCCAAATGTACCAAGTTAGAAGGTTCCCTGTCAAATTTACATTCAATGAGAGAGAATCTCTTTCAAATGCAAGAAAAATGGACATAACAAATTGACCTTAATGAATTGGAATAAACTCGTGTTGGAATTGCATCAAGAGTTTGTGATTCAGAATAGAATCAAATCAGGAAATCCGTATCGATACTCAACCCTAGTTTACATCTATTTTAACTGCACCCTTTTTGATTAATGTGTAAATTTGACAGGCACGGTTACTGACTGATAACATCTCAAAGATGTTTGAGGCCAAAGTTAAAAATGTTGTTACAATTGTTAAAATTACACTCTCCTAATTAACATTCTACATTCTAAAGCATCCTAAATAATGTCACCTCTTTGTGACAGTAAAACAGAGCACATGGCATTATAATAGAAAAGCCACTAATGCTATAATAACTAAAGCTTTCACAGAACTCGTGAGCAGATAAAGGACAAGTTACAGTGTTTTTCTAAAAGAATGAAAGCTGAAGAGAGTTTATATTTTTCTTATCAGGTGGGTGTTCTGCTATATGATGCTGTGAGGGTGTAGCCCTTGTGGTGTATTTGTTCAGAGATGCAAATGGAGATGTGACTTTAAATAGCGTCACACTGACAGCTCAACTGCTGGGGGCTCAGGCCGAGCCAGTGCTTAGGTGGGGGAGTGGCCCAAATGAAAATAAATTAATATTTTTGGGTTAGAGTCCACAGCATCGACTCTTGAGAATGCAAAAGAATCCACAATATTCTTAGCAAGGTCAATGTATTCGCAGGGTGGGTGGAATTTCCGGTCGGCTAGCGGAAGTGCGAGTGGTTGGCATATTGTGTGTAGCCGGTCACCGCTTGCTTGTGTGTCATTAGGTTCGATTCTTGCTTTTAAAATGTTGTAAAATGTCTCAAAAATCCCCTGGACAATGTGTGCCGTTAATGGTTATCCTAATAACCCGAAACAAAAAAATGGTCTAAAACAGTAATGTTATGATCAGAAACCACCGCGCTCCAGTCCCAGATTCTTCTGCTTCCATCAGCTGCCTACAGAAGGATTGACTTAGGAACATCTGTTTGAAAAAGCTTGGAATAATTTGTCTCTGTGCTCTTTTCACTTTATTGGCAAGAAGTCAACAGCAGGGATTACTCATATTATCCACTGATACGGTCCGGCTATGATAGATGTCCAGAAATGGAGTGCAGTGAATTACGTATAAACGATAGCATTATTGTCCTAACAGGTGTGTGTACATGTGCTGAAAGTTCATTAGATATTTTTGAGAGTTTGTTCATATTTATTTCGGGTGAATGCTTCACATGCTTTGAAATGGCATTATTACGGAGTATAAACAGGAACTTAGTTTTTCCTGAACTTTATGTGAGTAGTGACAATCTTTTCAACTGTTTTCATGCTGTGATGCTAAATGAATAATTCTACAGTGAAAGACTATAATTATTAGATGAGACATCTACAGCAGTGAGATGTTTTATCACATCTGAAATTAATCGTATTATGATTTTCCTCTTTGCTGCATTTTTCCTGCCTGATATTTACTTTCTTTTGCGTGTCTTTGCAGAATGTCCTTGTCTTCTCTTAATGGGATAGGTGATTAGAAACAGTGTAGACATTAAGTCGGTATCAATAAAATGTATTTGTAAAGTGCTTTCAATAATATATACTGTTTTATAGTTGCTTTACAGAGAACATTGAACTTTTGTGTACAATGTATGCCTTAATAAATATGTCTATTTGTATTGCATGTAGTTATTTTTGTACGGTTAATTGTGTGGCTGCTAAGACATTGTTATTTCCTCCACACGAACAATAAATTCAATCTATCAACAGCATCAGTTGTTCAGTCAACACGAAAACATTTCATGTAGTTTATAGCATTTAGATAAGGAGATCATGTGTGTAAATTAACAATTATAAAGCTAGATTGAGCTTACTACTCTGGACCTCATTTCGTAAGTACATCATTTCGGTATAACAAACTCTTCATGTTCTGACTAGACTCAATGCATGCTTTAAAATAAACATAATTATCTACAGTTCTCAAAACATGTGCAAATTTACAGCTGTGAAGGCACTAATAGGCTACATAGCTTTTCAGGTTAGTCTGCTCAGGTTCTTCCATTGATGGATACTTCCATTTGCGATATTTGGCCGTCATCCTGAAACCCATAATCATTACCAGATAGGTGGGAAAGAACAATATCACCTCACTATAATTCTGTGATCATTTGTTCTCAAGTGTCTGTCATTTTTAAAGCTGCGTTAGTACATAACATAACGATTGTTTAGGCTTAACCGGAGGTTCTGCCCACGTTACCCGCAATGTATCATGGGACTTCGGAATATTGTGGATAGAGCCGTTTAACTGGGATCTTGACAAATTCATAGGTAAGAGAATAGTTTACACACACACACACAAAAATCTGTCATTGAGCCCATTTACATGCACACCAATACGCTGATTACTCTCTAAAATTTGCTTATTTAAAAAATCTGACAATGCAAGATGTCCATGACATTTAAAATAATCACATTATTCTCTACTTATAACATGAAACTGCTGAAGAGGTATGCGCTCAACACGTGCACACATTGGATGAGACGGAAAGAATGCTGCGTAAGGTGTTTACATGGCACGCAAAATCGCCGTAGTGGGCAAAAATCTACCCGTGTCAGGTAGTTTCATAAGCCATTTATGGCTTTTACGCCAATAAAGGAATGTGTTTTATTGCGTTTACATGCCCGCACGTTTTGTCAGCTTATTACGCATAATGCATGTAAACGCGTTCATTGTTTACACTCATGTCATTCCAAAATGTTATGACTTTCTTCTGTGGAAGACAAAAGGCGATTTTTAAGGAATATCCTGCCCATTCTTTTAAATAATGTAAGTGAATGAGGACTGGGGCTTTCGATTTCTAAAATGACAGTATAATAAAGGGGGTGCATACAACTTGTGCACTAGTTTTCTGAGACCATACCATAGCAACCGTGTAAGCAACGGACTGAAAGTTCATTCATTATCCACTTATTTTATTCACAGAATTACTGACAGAATGTAATTTTGGGGTGAACTATTCCTTTATATTAGTGATGGTAAATTGTGAAAATTCTGAAATATTTTTACAAAATCTGTTTCTTAATTAGCATAATTATGGACAAAAATATACATATTTCAGACTCAACAAAAAGCCCTACCCTGAAGCCAAAAACTGCAGCAGGAAGTGGTAATAGTAAAATAAACATTTATCTCAATTTGCGGTGCTCAATCACAGGCCTCCCAGACACAGCTTAAATGACCCGCAAAATTCTTTCTTTCTTTTTTTTTCACCTTCTGGACGGAATAACCATTTACAAAAAGATGAAATGTTGTAAAACACGGGCAGATCCTCTCACGTTCCAAAGGCTAACGAGGTAACACTGTAATACAATCTCTCTGTGTGACACCATGAAAAACAAAATAAACAAGAGTTAACAATAGAAACCTTTGTGACGTGACCAAGGTTTTGTATAGGATGACAATCCAAAATAAGCATGTATGCCACAGAAAGCTCAGCAGATTTCTGCAATTCAAATGGCCATCATTCAAGTTGTACATATCCATTGCTGTTTGCATTATGCTTTTATTAAATATTTTGGGCCTGGTTTAACCCATTAAATGATGATTCTACACACAAAAAAGTCACTGTTTGGATTTAAATAAGCAGATATTTAAGAGCCTATGATTTAATCATTATTGCAGTGATCATTATGTTTCAGCTGACAACAATTCTTTGAACCCTAACTGATGCATTGTGTAGCTTCTCATTTCTTAAACAACCATGTAAGAAGACATATCCCGTGGTCATGGAAGATGTTACTGTGTTTCAAAAGGGTCAAATTATTGGCCTGCATCAAGCAAAGAAAACAACTAAGGAGATCACTGGAATTGGGTTAAGAAGTGTCCAACGCATTATTTAAACCTGGAAGGATATTGGTGAACCGTCAGCATTGTGGAAGAAATATGGTCGGAAAAACATCTTGAATGATTGTGATCGGAGATTACTAAAATGATTGGTGAAGTCACATTGTTTAAAATTGACAGTAGAACTCCCGGCTATGTTTAAAAGTGAAAGTAAGAGCATTTCCACATGCACAATTTACAGGATTGGGACTAAACAGCTGTGTGGCCACAAGAAAGCCAATTATTAGTGAGGCTAATCAGAAAAAACAACTTCTATTTGCCAGGTAGTATAAAGATTGCAATGGAAAAAGGTCATGTGGTCTGATGAGTCCAGATTTACCCTTGCAAGCTCATGAAGCGATGTGCCAGTCATCCATAATGCCCACTGTACAAGCCTCTGGAGGCAGTGTTATGATCTGGGGTTGCTTCAATTGGTCAGGTGAATACCTGAATGCAATGAATGACCAGGTTATCTCATCAATGGATTTTTTTCTTCCCAGACAACAAAGGCATATTCCAGGAGCGACAATGCCAAGATTCATCTGCTCAAATAGAGTGGTTCAGGGAGCATGAGGAATCCTTTTCACACATGAATTGGCCACCAGACATTGGAGTGGTTTGACTCTCCTGTCATCGATACAAGATCTTGGACAAAAATGTATGCAACTCAGGATGGAAATAAATATTGTCATTGCATAAGGTTGCCAAAACGATGCCACAATGAATGCATGCCTTAATCAAAGCTAAAGGCGGTCCAACGAAATATTAGAGTATGCAACTTTTTTTTTTCTTTTTTGGCACTTAAAAAAGCACTTAATTTCTTAATTTCAGAATGCTTTCAGCCACCAATATACTATAAGTTTATTAAGCTCAGTTCAGCTTACATTTTTTTCCATGGATACCTATAATATAATTTGTATAATGTGTCAGATCTGTATAATTCTTAATATTTTATCCCCAAAAGGGTAAATAGTGAAAGCCTGTAGAGTCTATCTGGGCCTGGCTATGGCTAAACATATACATATCTGTTAACGTAATTTTCAGATGGTCTCTGAACATCTCATTAGAGGTTAACCTATAGTGGATTTGGCCGATACGATAACTAAGGTGGTGGACCAGGCGGATAACCGATTAATCGGTCAGTAGTTATAAATTCGATTAATGTAAAAAAACAAACATATTTCCTTACTATGACGGGTACAGACATAGAGGCTACAAGCTATAGAACAAGAAAAAACCCAGATACAGTTTATTGTGAAACCAAAATCCCAATAATAACCAGAAAAATTAAGATATGGCGCATAATGCAGCACTTTTAACTGTAAACAAGCATGAAACACAAGTGGCTCTAATTTAGATATGACGGAGACTCTGTTACAATGCTCTATAAATACGTTTTTACCAAATTTAGCTGTTTATAGCCTATATATTCACCAGATTAAGAGTTTTGTATAAGCAGTATATTTCACCTGATTACATTTAATTAAGAATAAGGTTTTAATTATTATTTACAAGATATGAAGATATGAACAAGACATGAACTCTTGTTCATATTCTCTCATTTTACTTTACTGATTACCTCATCAAAATAGTGCCGGCCACAGAGGAATAAAATAAAATAAAAAAACTAGCGACAACAATCAATGTACATTTTTGCAGATAGCCTATAGTATCAAAAAAAGCAACTATCTGTATGATTAATCAGCAAAACCGATCTATCGGTCTACCTCTACATCTAATATGTTAACATCTCTTTATGTAAAGTCCTTGCCTGCAGTTACAAAAGCAAATTCACACTCATATAAACAGTATTTCTTGACAGTTCACTTGAACAAACTCTGGCCCATGTCAATAAATGAATAGCATCAACTTGAGTCAGACTGCTTGCTCTGCCTCAAGGCAGCCTGGAGGTGTTTTGATATTGATAAAACAAGTAAATGAAAGTATTTGTGGTGACTGTAGTCAATTAAGCCGATTCAGGTAATCAAACCACAAAATGTTTAAATACCATCATTTACTCGCCCTGATGTCATTCTAAACCTATAAGACACATTCTTTCTTCTGGGAAACACCAAGAAGATATTAGATGTTAGCCTCAGTCACCATTCGCTTTCATTGTATGGAAAGAAGATGCAATGAAAGTGAATGGTGACTGAGGCTGTCAGTACCAAACATTCTGCCCATCATCAACTTTTGTGTTCTGAAGGAAGACAAAAAATGATATGGGTTTGGAACAAACGATGATAGTATTTGCATTCTGGGGTATACTATCTCTTTCAGTACACTGAAATGTTATCAAGCTCAGAAATGTAATAATATTATCTAGTGATCGAGTGGACATGTCATACTGGACTGAATTTCTGAATGGTCAAGCTGTGGAAATGTTCCAGTACCTTCTCAATGACCTTCGCCTTACATCCATTCACAATCTGTGAACCATCTTTCACAGTCACTTCAAACACTAGTATCTGGCAGATAACACACTCTTTAGCTCCCAGACACTTTGGAGTCCATTCCCCATTGACCGATAGGTCATCTGAACTGGGGACTTACAATATGACTCAGAATTTCAACAGCACCTCTGTGGGCTTTATGTTGTATTGTTATACTGTGTCTGGACAGAACAGCTGCCACCAGGGTTGAAATAACAAAGAGTCCACAAAGACTCTCATTTTGATAAAGATCACCGGCAGAAAAGCAAGCTGAAGACCTGACCCCTTTCAAGCAGATAACCAAACTGAAAGGATAAACTAAACAAACTCTACTCCAAAAAGTAGATGGCATACTGTTTACCCCTCTTAGGAATAGGCCTACATCTGCTCATGGTTTCTGGAGTAAGTCAGTGATGCTGTAATAATTAACATACCGCTTTGATTGGTGTATAGCTTTATGTCCCATAAAGAGGCCTCAGTGCCATTCAGAAACTCATTCCTTTCACATTAGCATTGTCTGGATTGGTCATGTGTTCCTGGTGTCTGAAAGCTACTGGGATGGAGGACTGTTGTGTTAGCCAAATTTGCTACAGGCTTCACCAATTCATGGTGGTCCCATTAGGAGCCATTCATTTTACTGACATTTTTTAAGGCCTTGGCATCCAAGTTGACCTGAAGCTTAACTCCAGGCTGGATGTCCACCATCACTGGCCACTCCTATAAACATGGCAGAAGACACTTAGTCCCCCAATCATCAAAGCACAGGGGTGTGGCCATTTGGGATTGGTATCTCTGGAATCCCTTTTTGGATTGTTTAGGACTCTGAGAGGTGACAAAGACATCAAGAAAGCATTTGAGGAAGCAAGGGTGACCGGAAGTCAGAAGTTAAAAGGATTAGCATGGTTCATCGCACTCCTGACGGTCAAGTACACCATCTTTATCTTGGTGTCCTTCAATTGATAAAGGATGAACTGACAACTCAAAAGGCTGCAAATAATGATTATTTTGATAATCGACTAATTTAACAATTACATTTATTCATTTGGCAGACACTTTTATCCAAAGGAAAACATAAGCGAATCATCTTAAGAAGACAATGGTACAAAAGTGCCATATTACAAAGATTCAATAGCATCAGAATAGTATTTAAAACATATACAAGTGCAAATGTATTTATTTATTTATTTGTTAGTGACTAGTTAAGTGCTATTGGAAAATATGCGTTTTAAGTTGTTTTTTGAAGACAGATAGTGAGTCCGCTTCATGGATGGAGTTGGGAAGGTCATTCCACCAATGTGGTATGATGAAGCTGAAAGTCTGAGAAAGTGTTTTGGTGCCTCTTTGTGTTGGTGCAACAAGGCGTCATTCCTTAACCGACCGCAGGCTTCTAGTGGGTGTGTAGCTCTGTAGAAATTATTTTTGGTATGTTGGAGCAGACCCAGTGACTGTTTTGTATGCCAGCATCAGAGCCTTGAATTTGATACGTGCATCAACCAGCAGCCAGTGGAGAAAGACAAAGAGTGGTGTAACATGTGCTCTCTTAGGTTCATTAAAGACCAGATGTGCTGCTGCATTCTGGATCATTTGCAGAGGTCTAATGATCTAATGAGGCCTGCAATGAGAACGTTACAGTAGTCCAGTCTAGTTATGACAAGTGACTGAACAAGCAGTTGTGTGGCATATTCAGAGAGGAAGGGTCTTAACTTCCTGATGTTGTAGAGTGTAAATCTACATGATCTTGCGGTCTTTGAGATGTGGTCCATGAAATTTAGTTTGTTATCAATGGTTACCCCTAGATTTCTGACCGTTTTTGATGGCGTTACTGTAGTCGAACCCAGTTGCATGGTGATGTTGTGTTCAACAGCAGGGTTGGCTGGAAAGACCAGGAGTTCAGTTTTGGCTGGATTGAGTTGCAGGTGGTGTTCCTTCATCCAGGCCGAGATGTCTGCCAGGCAGGCAGAGATTCGAGCAGTCACGGTAGTGTCGTTGGGCTGGATTATTATTGGTGGTGTCGATTGTATTAGAACAATTAATCATTAGCTATTAACCGACTATTCCGCTTAAGCCTTGACTTAATAGGTTGTTTAAACATGCTTATTAACAATAAAGAGCACAAAATCATGTTTTAAAAATATCTCTAAATAACATTTACTGAATTACAAGGGGAAACAAATGTAATGAAATCTTAATTCAGTTATAATGCTTCTCAGATAAATGTATTTTGTTTTAAGGATTTTTAGATATTTTAAAATATGTAAATAGTAAATTAAACATTCTCTGATAAAATTTGTCTACTGCTGTAAACCTCCTAAAGTAAATGTACAGTACATTGTTTTAAAGGAGTTTTAGCTCAAAAAAGACTCAAAAACCTATTTTGTTGCAGTGTATAATGGCCCAAGACTACACTCTCTCATCTTTTTATTCACTTCGATCCACCTTTAACTCACAAAGAAACAAACTCTCTCTTATAAATAGAGCTGTGTATCGTACATTTTTATAATGATAAGATATACACCGTGACACATACAACTGATTCAGTAGGTCGTGAGCAATGCACATTATAATCTAGCTGCTGCAAACAAGCGTGAGAGATGAGCGTCTTTGCACCAGAGTGTGCATCAACCGGGTGCAGTTTCAATATCTCCCTTTTTGATTGGGTCACTTCACAGGACTCATAGAAGCGGTGATGACTGCACAGTACAGTTAATAAACCATGTAACATTTCTACTCCATATTAGTGGATATATATAAGAAAGGGATGGGAGCCTTTTTCATATTTTGCGATTTCTTTGGAACGCAGAGCAATAGAGAAGTGGAACATGCATCTATATGCTGGGTGCACTGTCCTGTACAGCTATAGGGAAAGGTGCCACTCCATTAGCATCTGCAACGGAGTACAATTAAGCATTATACTTTATGTAATGCACTTAAGGTATGGAAGGTTTTAGGACCAAGCAAACATGATGATTTGTAGCCAAATGTGTGAAATGGATCAAATCAGTGAAGAGGATCAAAACTGGACCAGAAGAAGTTTAATGGATTGACAAGCTGCCAATATATACAAGCTGGCGGAGCGCTGAGGGAGGTGCAGAGCCCGAGGTAGGAGTGACAATGACAACGGGCACAGCCGATGAATTCAGATATCGACCCTTTGTTTCTTTCAGGGGTAAAACGTTCACATCTGAGAGAATGTAGGTGTGTACTGATATCCAGGTTCAGCGCGATAAGCCAGAGCTTCTGTCGCTCATGATCATGTATAGGCAATCGATGAAAAGTTAATATTTTTCCCGGCGTGCATTTTCTTTGGGGTTTCTGAAGGTTGAAGCATCCAGGATACACGCCACATGACCGTTTTGAACAATACACTTATACAAATACAAATCTACATCAAAGATAATTAAACTTTTGTACAGCGTTGCTTCTCTTGTAAACAATGACCCACTTCCTGACTCCTCCATGTGTCATGTGACCTTACATCATCCCTCTCATGAGCGTGCAAGTGTTGTTTTGTTTCTAAAAATAATCAATCGTTTGGGTTCAGAAGAACTTTATTTGTTGACTGGAGTCATGTGGATTATTTTGATGCACCCTAAATATGCATTTTGGACTGTCAAACTTGCATTGTTTAAAGGAGGAGGCCTGAAATGAAATCCTAAAGCACATAACTATTAATCAGAAGGTCGCTGGTTCGATCCCCACAATCACCACCATTGTGTCCTTGAGCAAGGCACTTAACTCTAGGTTGCTCCGGGGGGATTGTTCCTGTAATAAGGGCTTTGTAATTCACTTTGGATAAAAGCGTCTGCCAAATGCATAAATGTAAATGGTAAATTCTTTGAGAAGGACAGAGTTGGCAAGAATGAAGCTAAGGTCAAAACTAGGACATAGGATCAAATCAAGACCTTCCACTGAGGATCATCACCATAAACATCAAAATATAACATTGCAACTTTGATTGGACACATGTCTCCTCAACAACCATCTGAGCTTCAGGAATGTGACAGAACATCTGATCTACTATGGAGCAGAATCATGACCTATGCCTCAAGACACATATTCTAGCTATCATCACATAACCACCACATTTACATCACATGCTGTTGGCAGGTGCTTTCTTAGTAGTTTAGTATTGTAAAATATACACTCACCTAAAGGATTATTAGGAACACCATGCTAATACTGTGTTTGACCCCCTTTCGCCCTCAGAACTGCCTTAATTCTACGTGGCATTGATTCAACAAGGTGATGAAAGCATTCTTTAGAAATGTTGGCCCATATTGATAGGATAGCATCTTGCAGTTGATGGAGATTTGTGGGATGCACATCCAGGGCACGAAGCACCCATTCCACCACATCCCAAAGATGCTCTATTGGGTTGAGATCTGGTGACTGTGGGGGCCATTTTAGTACAGTGAACTCATTGTCATGTTCAAGAAACCAATTTGAAATGATTCGAGCTTTGTGACATGGTGCATTATCCTGCTGGAAGTAGCCATCAGAGGATGGGTACATGGTGGCCATAAAGGGATGGACATGGTCAGAAACAATGCTCAGGTAGGCCGTGGCATTTAAACGATGCCCAATTGGCACTAAGGGGCCTAAAGTGTGCCAAGAAAACATCCCCCACACCATTACACCACCACCACCACCAGCCTGCACAGTGGTAACAAGGCATGATGGATCCATGTTCTCATTCTGTTTACGCCAAATTCTGACTCTACCATCTGAATGTCTCAACAGAAATCGAGACTCATCAGACCAGGCAACATTTTTCCGGTCTTCAACTGTCCAATTTTGGTGAGCTCTTGCAAATTGTAGCCTCTTTCCTATTTGTAGTGGAGATGAGTGGTACCCGGTGGGGTCTTCTGCTGTTGTAGCCCATCCGCCTCAAGGTTGTGCGTGTTGTGGCTTCACATATGCTTTGCTGCATACCTCGGTTGTAACGAGTGGTTATTTCAGGCAAAGTTGCTCTTCTATCAGCTTGAATCAGTCAGCCCATTCTCCTCTGACCTCTAGCATCAACAAGGCATTTTCGCCCACAGGACTGCCGCATACTGGATGTTTTTCCCTTTTCACACCATTCTTTGTAAACCCTAGAAATGGTTGTGCGTGAAAATCCCAGTAACTGAGCAGATTGTGAAATACTCAGACCGGCCCGTCTGGCACCAACAACCATGCCACGCTCAAAATTGCTTAAATCACCTTTCTTTCCCATTCTGACATTCAGTTTGGAGTTCAGGAGATTGTCTTGACCAGGACCACACCCCTAAATGCATTGAAGCAACTGCCATGTGATTGGTTGATTAGATAATTGCATTAATGAGAAACTGAACAGGTGTTCCTAATAATCCTTTAGGTGAGTGTATACCTACTGTAAGCACAAAGTTCACAATCCTACTGGAACACAATGTCATACTGGCTTTAATCTGTCAAGTTGGTTTTAGGAGGAGGAGTAAAGGAGTAAAAACCTTGATTTTCCAATTAATTGCAATTATCATTTAAACGATCATGATATCGATTCTTCAAAAACTCTTTTAATTTAAAGATTACTTTCGTTTTATTTGTGTTTATTATTATATCTCATAAACAAATAGCAATTAAACTACATAATTGCCCTACCAAGCCTTATGGTTGATTTAAGGTCCACCAGCTCTACATAGGTTGACCAAGATGGTCTAAACAGCCAAACCAGGTCACCAGCAGCTGGTCATACAGTTGGACAACCACCTAATTCACCATGGACCACCTAATGACCATTTAGTCCAGCTAGAATCCAGAGCTTTTAGCTTTTCCAGAAGGGGATACAAATGAAGCTGAGTCCAATTAATACAAGACATAGACATTACATTGTATCCATTACTCCACAGACATCTATCTGTCTATTCATACATCATGACAATGACATGAAGTTATGGTTTGGTCTGGACAAGAGGCTGATGTGGGCCATTTCAAAGGAAAAGCCTTTGAATTTGGAAGCCAATAAAACTATAAAAATACACTAAAAGCTATCACTAGGAATCTGAACAAGGGGAAGTGATCACACCCTCCAGTGTCACAATACAGGGTGACTTGTGTTGATCACTTGGTGCTTTGTAGGACAACTGAGGGGTAGTTTTATAATATAGCCTAAGTCACAAGACAACAGAAATGGGTAAAAAACCAGTATCACAATGCCCCTATTCTTAACTCAAATGATGTATAAATGCCCTCAAAAGCCATTTAAAGAAGAACATCTCAAGAGAAAAAGGAGAGCATTCTTGCCTTGACATCCCCTCGTAAATATGTTGATTCCTTTTGTGCGGGTTATAGCGCCATACTCTTTAGTCAATCAAATCCAGCACTTGCTTCATAGGATCGGAACAATTGCCAATATCTATCAACACGGAATGAGAGCATTTTAATGCATTAAGCCATGAATGTGTGAAAAGAAAAAAGAAGCTCAAGCCAGGTCCTTCTATTTAGAGTGGAAGTTGAATTGTGTGCTGCTTAAGGTCTCTCACCTTCCAGTGTCCATTGGAGCATGGACAGCAAACCAATCAATCAGTGAGAGAGGTCAGAGTCAATGCAAAGGAGCACATTCCGCAGAATACTCTCCCATGGCTAAGCCCACAATCCATTTACACTGTTAACTATAACCATACAAAGGCAATTGTATCAGTAAATTGCAAACAACACCTTACAAACCACATATTTGCAGGCAACTTCCTTATCAAGCCGCCCTCACTGCACTACCCACACACTGGTAGATTACACTGATAGTCTTTGATTATGTAACCGAGCTGAACATCAGTTATTGGTGATGGCCTCTATGATGATGACATATTTGAGGTATATTGTGCAGCATTGAATTCATTTGCTCATATTCCTAGATTTAAGAATAAGTGTCATTCATGCATTCAAAACACTCTACAACAAAGAATGTGTTGCACTTATATGATAGTGGAATTTACACACGTGTGATTAGCAGTTGAGCCAATAAATGAAATCCATCAACATACTGATTTGTTGGAAGGGTTACTTTATAAATGTATTCCACTACAGATTACATGCTGTAAAATGTCATTTGTAATGTATTTCATTAGATTACTCAAGGACAGTAATGTATTCTAAATACTTTGGATTACTTCTTCAGCACTGGTAGATTTTTTCGCTTGTTTTGACTATTAAAAACTCTGCCAGTACAGTAAGACAAAAATAAACATGTTAAAAATACAATCTCTGAAAAACCTAAATATCTTATTCAGTGTTGATTCTAAAACAAGATACAGTATATCCGGAAAGTATTCACAACGCTTCACTTTTTCCACATTTTGTTATGTTACAGCATTATTCCAAAATGGATTAAATTCATTACTTTCCTCAAAATTCTACAAACTATACCCCATAATGACAACATGAAAGAAGATTGTTTTAAATTTTTGCAAATTTATTAAAAATAAAAAAAAATAAGAAATCACATGTACATAAGTATTCACAGCCTTTGCTCAATACTTTGTTGAAGCTCCTTTGGCACCAATTACAGCCTCAAGTCTATTTGTGTATGATGCTACAAGCTTGGCACACCTATTTTTGAGCAGTTTCTCCCATTCTTCTTTGCAGGACCTCTCAAGCTCCCATCAGGTTGGATGGGGAGTGTCTGTGCACAGCCATTTTCAGATCTCTCCAGAGATGTTCAATCGGGTTCAAGTCTGGGCTCTGGCTGGGTCACTCAAGGACATTCACAGAGTTGTCCCGTAGCCACTCCTTTGTTATCTTAGC
Organism: Xyrauchen texanus; assembly: GCF_025860055.1. Lineage (NCBI taxonomy): Eukaryota > Metazoa > Chordata > Actinopteri > Cypriniformes > Catostomidae > Xyrauchen > Xyrauchen texanus. The sequence goes on from NC_068277.1 coordinate 8,702,033, forward strand.
TGAGTGCTTAGGGTTGTTGTCCTGTTGGAAGATGAACCTTTGCCCCAGTCTGAGGTCCAGAGCGCTCTGGGGCAGGTTTTCATCAAGGATGTCTCTGTACATTGCTGCATTCATCTTTCCCTCCATCCTGACTGAAAACATCCCCACAGCATGATGCTTCCACCACCATGCTTCACTGTAGGAATGGTATTGGCCAGGTGATGAGCGTTTCCTCCAGACATGATGCTTGCCATTCAGGCCAAAGAGATCAATCTTTATTTCTTCAGACAAGAGAATTTTGTTTCTCATGGTCTTAGAGTCCATGAAGTGTCTTTTGGCAAACTCCAGGTGGGCTGACATGTGCCTTTTACTGAGGAGTGGCTTCCGTCTGGCCACTACCATACAGGCCTGATTGGTGGAGTGCTGCAGAGATGGTTGTTCTTCTGGAAGTTTCTCTCTCTCCACAGAGAAATGCTGGAGCCCTGTAAGAGTGACCATAAGGTTCTTGGTCACCTCCCTGACTAAGGCCCTTCTCCCCTGATCGCTCAGTTTGGCCAGGTGGCAGCTCTACGAAGAGAAGTGTGGTGGTTCCACACTTCTTCCATTTACGGATGATGGAGGCCACTGTGCTCATTGGGAACTTCCATGCTGCAGACATTTTTCTGTACCCTTCCCCAGATCTGTGCCATGATACAATCCTGTCTCGGAGGTCTACAGGCAATTCCTTGGACTTCATGGCTCGATTTGTGCTCTGACATGCACTGTTAACTGTGGGACCTTATATAGACAGGTGTGTGCCTTTCCAAATTATGTCCAATCAATTAAATTTACCACAGATGGACTCCAATCAAGTTGTAGAAACATCTCAAAGATTATCAGTGGAAACAGGAAGCACCTGAGCTCATTTTCGTGTGTCATGGCAAAGGCTGTGAATACTTAGGTACATGTGATTTTTTAATTTTTAATAAATTTGCAAAGATTTCAAACAAACTTCTTTCACGTTGTCATTATGGGGTATTGTTTGTAGAATTTTGAGGAAAATAATGAGTATAATCCATTTTGGAATAATGCTGTAACATAACAAAATGTGGAAAAAGTGAAGTGTTGTGAATACTTTCCGGATTCACTGTAAATAAAATTGATCTTTTTTTAACAATTGTTTGATATTTTTACAGGAAAAAAAATACAAAAATTGTTATAAAGAATATGATTTTTGCCCTAATATCAAAAGGTCGGCTCATTTTGAGTCAGAGTGTCAGGCACATCCAAGAGACTGGTTAAGATAGAGTAACATGTGGATCAGTGTTGACTCGAGACACAAACCGATTCAAAAGATTCAGTCCGATTTGGTAAACTATTTAAACTCGTTCACTAAAAAAAACTGGTTCAAAAGACCGATTTGTTCACAAACTGGACATCAATAATCACATTGCATCTGTCTGCATTGTAAAAAAAAAATATTGTCCAATTTGTGAAAGGGCCAGTCCACTTTATCATAATTTTTTTGAAACCCAGTCAACTTGAATATTATATTATTGCAATAATAACAATGTTAAGTTAAGAAATTATTACAGAAATATATTATTGCATAATAATAATCATTATTAAAATTATAATTTATTAGTATTATTATTTAATAGTAATTTATTTATTTAATAATTTCTTAACTTACTATGCAGTCCCAGTAAACCCGAAAAAAAAGCCTTTTTTCAAACCAATTTCAGAGGAAGCTTTTATTTTGAAACCTGAAGGGACGGAAGTTTCTGTTGTTTGAAGTCGAGTTGACAACAGTCAACTGTTGTTTAAATGCAGTAAAATGGTCTCATCTGCCTTGTTGTCAACAAAAACCAGCTCCCATGAGATTATTTTAAAAACATAGAGGTATGTGAAATTACGCAAATGTGCAATTAAAGTAAATCTGGGGCGCTTTAAATAATGTGCTCAGATCATGAAAGCACACCTTACTGAACTCGGAGCACATCTGTCACTCAGAGCACCACATAGATCGAGTTGGTGTGTATGTAGAACATAACCACTCTGAAACCACATGTGTTATACAATGATCCCATTTACATGTATTTAAGAAAGCACTACACACATATAGACAAAACAGCCGTGCACAGAGGCACAGCACAGCGGGCAGCATGTAGATTTAATTATTTATTGATTTAATTAAAATCGCAGCTTGAAAATCGCACTGGGTCATATCACGATTTCGATTTTATTTCAGTTGATCGTTCAGCCCTAGTTGGCGGTGGCACTATTTCGAATTTTATAACGCGCCATGTCATCCGCCAGACTTGTTTGGTGTGCGACACCCTATAAGTTACCCTGCCACTCACACTTTACCAAAGTTATGTTAAGAACAGTATATCTGAAATAAATCCTGATATGAATCGATAATCATCGGGAAAATCTTCTGAGTTTTATAGAAATTTATAGGGCCTTTTCCAAACTGCATTTTTGTGCCCTTGAAGGGCTCTGCGCCAAGGGGAGAAGGAAATTATCTGACACCCCACACGAAACTATTACTCACTCCGAAGGACAGAGCTCATGATGTGTGCACTCTGAAGGGAGCATGGCATTATTGTATATATGTACCCTTCACAAACAGTCTTGTGGTAGGGCCCTTAGCGAAAGAAATTACATTCCCTTGAAAAGAATATAATTTTTTTCACAAAGGGCCGTTTAGAAGACACAAGAATGTAATAATGTTTAGTGAAACCCCATACATTTACGGGTTAATGTGCTTGAGAGATGTTTGTCCCAGCACATAACTTATATTTAACTTTTTTATCCTTATCTGTAAATGATATCCATTTCCAATTGGCAAAACAACTTGTCCTAACAGCAAGTGAATTGTTAATTCAAACAGACCTAGTTCACGGGTCAAGTGCACGCATAAGTGTGCTAACCAAATGGAGCGTCACAAACAGAGAAAAGGATGACAATCTTGTTTTTGTTTTTAACTTTTGTTTATATTAAATTGTAAATTGAACCGTGATTACTGAAATATTACTTGTAACACAAGTAATACTTTAATAATAGCAGGCTAACTGTAATGAAATTATAACAGAATTTGTTTAAATTAATTTAATTACACTGCAATAAAGCTGTGAACAATCTACAGTAGTTTTGTTATATATAATGCCAAAAGCAATATGCATTTTATATTCCAATGTTTATTTATTATTTTTGCACATGCATAGAGTACACTTTTACATTTATATTTTGTAGCCTTCATTTCACACATTGTTTAGAGGAGAACATTGGCCAAGAAGTGGAAATAAAGTGTTGCTTTAAAATGCCAACTTCCCTCTAGTTTTCCTCTTCTTTGCTTGTTCCTTCTCTGTGCCCCCTTCAATGCCAGTGCTTGCCAGCCAAACAAAGATGTAGGAGTATTTATTCCAAAAAGGGGGGGGGGGCAGGAGTGGGTACCAAGAGCAATGTGATCTCAGCTGCATGCCATCCACAGGCGCGGGCAGCTGACAGGGGCAGGTTGGGTTGCTGTTACTGTGTTGTCAGAATATGGTCGTAGGGGGTACAGTGTCGGGGGGGGTCCCGCCATACTATTGAGCACTGGCTTTATCCACTTCAACCTGCTAACAATGACAGCTCTGTCCCAGAGAACTCCGGAGCGGGCCCTGGGCCCCCTCCCAAAGTAAGAGCCCTGATTTGTGGAGTGTGCCCCACTCCCTTCTCCCTCTGATCCTTTTCTATACATCCTTCGCTCCTTTCTTCACGCAGCACTGATGTAATCCAAAAACATCCAGAGGAGCAGCTGCACAGCGACACTGTCCTCTCTCTAACTCTCTTGCTCACTCTCTTTCTCTCAGCTGCTTTCTTTCCTTTCTTTCTCCAGTGGCATGCGAGGCTGTCATGGGGAGGGGGCGATGAGGCGATGGGGAGCAGAGACAATCAGAGCCTTTTTCTCTGCCAAAATGGGCTATCACTTAAAATCTCTTTTTTCATCTACCTCTGTATCCTGTTTGAAGAGCCTTTGGCGTCTGGGTCGAGGGCAAAATGAAAATCCTCAAAGTTTTGGATGCCTTTGAACAAGCGTTTAGAAACAGCAGAAAAATAACATCAATAAAATTAATTATCAAGAAGCTCACCTTGGGAAGAAAAGGCAAAACTGGTACAATATATTTACTGTACTAAAGCATAAAATTAACATAAAATGTTATCTGAGATTTAGGAAACATGCTAAGTTGAAATACTGACTCTACAAAAACCATGCTACAGCCAGTATATTTGTGTTTTGGCATGTGATACCACCCACTGCCCATTTCCCAATAGTGTTTCAACACCCGAGTTGCCAGATTTGAAACAAGTTAGCGGACAAATAGCACACTGCAGCTATGGAAGCCAGCAATACATCTAGCTAACATTGACAGAGTTATAAAAAATCTGGATTATAATTTGCAAACAATAAAAACATTTAAAACGTATACATTAGCTGATCAACTTACAGTGTAAGGCTCGCCGCTTGCCATTGTCAGTTTGCTTGTTCCTGTTGCGTGTCCTCAACCTGGCAACCAACGCGAGTTTTGAATCTGGGGAAGAAGGGGCGGGGGAGATAACTCTCTCCAATATTTTGAATTTGGACTGCAGTACCCATTTGAAATGCTTGATATCAATGTTACATATTGCTCCTTTAATTGAATTAGTCGCATACATAACTATGATAACTATGCATATAACTATGTTCACGTGATATGAGCGTGAAGCGATCATCTGTGTTCCGTAACTGCTTTCAGGTCCTTGAAAAACGTATAACGTGCGAGTAAGGGAAGACGGTGGACTTTCTGGTGTCCCCTTAGGGAGTTGGTTCCCTACTGGGAGCGGTGGTACTGATCAGATGGACGCTACTGGAGCTTCTTTATTATAGTCGCATTATATATATATATATATATATATATATATATATATATATATATATATATAGAGAGAGAGAGAGATAGAGAGAGTGAGTGAGTGAGTGAGTGAGAGAGAGAGAGAACGTATAACGTGAGAGAGAGAGAGAGAGAGAAAGAGAGAGAGAGAGAGAGAGAGAGAGAGAGAGAGATTTTATGTTGGTGTGTCAAGTTAAACAAAGTTTACACTTCTTGAGATACCTGCCTTCAGATTTGAGCATCAAGCTACAGTAGAACATGTTCTCATCTCGTGGTATCTGCTCTTGGTAAGTGTGGTTTGTTCTCTGTCTGTATAAGCTGTGTGTTGCCTATCCAGTGAGTTTTGATTACTGCCCCCTTGAGAAAACAGGTGGTACTCCAAGCATGAATTGTTCAGATGGAAGAAATATTCCTTATTACAGGGGACATGATTAAATGCTGTAATGTTTTTCAGGTGTTATTTTTTATATAATTAATTGCACTTAATTAAAATGTTAAATCAACAGCCCTAACTAAAATGTGCTGTGTCCCCCTCAAATCGAAAAAGTTTTCATATACAACCATACATGCCCCAGAACCTGCGCAAACTTCCCTTTATAAATTCCAGTTAACTGAAGAGTACATACACATGCTTTATTACCCCTGTTTTCTCTCTGAAATAACCATATATGGAGCATATCACACCTATTTGTACTATCCATTACCTCATCTACTTATAATTACCATATTGTCATACGGAGACTTTACACTACTGTGTTTAACAGTACAAGAAACCAGGAAAACACAGACTGAAGCCGACAGTGCATGCTGGATAGACCCTCCTGCAAAAAGAATTTCTTATTCTTTGTTGTAGTATAAAAATATCTAAACATCATTTAAACAAGATCAATTTACTTGAGAAACATAATTGTACAATAAGGCTTGTAAACAGAGAATATATCTTATATCTAGAATATGAATATCTTTAGGTGGGATTAACTGTATTAACAAAATGCAATACAAACACAAATTTGATAAGAACACACATTTGGCAGGATTATTTTGGGAACACTAGGAAATTTACTAGGCTTTTATTATTATGATTACAATTATCATTACATTTATGATTGTCTTTAGTTCTTGATCTGTAATCTATTAGTAATTTTCCACCTGGTGTCGTTGACGGATGCTTGCGTGATGGCAAATGGGGCAGTTGGAGATGGTAAATGTTTAAATAAGGTGGTTAAACATGATTTCTTATTTCGTTATTTTATTGATTTTATTTTTTTTGTTTAAAAGTACAATTTGAATTTAGAAATGTCTTATGTTTTTCGTGTTTCAATAAATGAATGTCATTTTTAAAGCAAAATCAATAAAGCAAAGAATTTCACCGACCCTCGGGAGGGGCGTTGATGATGTAACCGGTTATCATATTCGAACTGGTACGCCATGTTTGGTTGTGACGTGCGAGAGAAACAATGCTGTTTGGTGTCATTGGCGTCAGTGAGATTTCAGAGCTTTTGCAAAGGGAAAGATTGTTAGTAAATAATAGTGAATAACAACTTAACCCATACAATCCCACCAGTTACATTTGTGACCGAAATAATTTTTGAAATGTGAAGGATCAACAAAAAGTTGTCGAAGCATTTTTAACTGAGTTGTAAACTATAAAAATATACGTTAAATTGTCTCTATTTCATGCGAACATTCATATGGAAAAGATAATTTGTCTCAAAACTCCATAAAATTAATTGAAACCTGCGATTATAAACATACAACTACCATATTAAGTACATACAGTGCCATGAATAAATTTTTCCCCGATCATGATTTCTTATGTTTTTAAATGATAATGTTATTTATTGAAGCAAAAATTTTATCCAGTACCATCTGGGCCTGTGTTAAAAAATATTTTCCCCTTTAGTAACTAAATCCCCAAATCTATGAAACTGCATTCATAATGGGGTCCAGCTGGACTACACACACCAAGGCCTGATTACTGCCAACCCTGTTCAATCAAATCAACATATAAATATCACTTTTTCAGCAGCATGAAGTTGGCTAAAAGGTCTCACCAAGTAGCACACTATGCCATGGTTGAAAGAACTTCCAGAAATTCTGAGTAAAAAGGTGACTGAAATACATCAGTCTGGGAAGAGTTACAAAGCTATTTCAAAGGCTCTGGGACTCCAAAGAACCACAGTGAGAGCCATTATCTCCAAATGGAGAAAACTTGGCAAAGTAGTGAACCTTCCCAGAAGGAGCAGACCATCCAAATTTCCTCCAAGCGCACAGCAACGGCTCATCCAGGAAGTCACAAAAAAGCCAAGCACAACATCCAAGGACGGCAGGCCTCTCTCGCGCCAATAAACGTCACTGTTCATGACTCTACTATCAGAAAGACACTGACCAAAAATGGCATCCATGGAAGAGTGGTGAGGCAAAAACCACTGCTAACACAGAAGAACATTAAGGCTCATCTGAATTTTGCCAAAACACACCTTGATGACCCTCAAACCTTAAGGAGAATGTTCTGTGGACTGATGAGTCAAAATTGGAACTGTTTGGAAATAGGGGTCCTGTTACATCTGGCGTAAATCAAACACAGAATTCCTCAAAAAGATCATCAAACCTACGGTCAAGCATGGTGGTGATAGAGTGATGGTGTGGGGAAGCTTTGCTGCTTCAAGGCCAGGGTGACTTGCAATAATTGACGGAAACATGAATTCTGCTCTCAATCAGAAAATCCTAAAGGAGAACGTCCGGTCAACAGTCCGTGAGTTGAAGCTCATGGTCAACTGGATTATGTAGCAAGACAATGATCCAAAGCGTAGGAGTAAGTCCACCTCTGAATAGCTTAAAAAAAAAAGTTCAATTAAAGTTTTGGAGTGGCCTAATCCAAGTCCTGACTTGAAACCGATTGAAATGCTCATAAACCCTCCAAAGTGGCTGAACTAAAGCATTTAAAGCAAGAAGAGTGGGCCAAAATTCCACCACAGCGTTGTGAAAGACTGATCACCATTTATCAGAAGTGTTGGGATGCAGTTGTTGCTGCTAAAGATGGCACAACCAAATATTAAGTTTAAGGCGGAAGTTAGTTTTTCACATGGGTGATATACATGTTGGATAACGTTTTTGCTACAATAAAAAAATATACACTGGCACCCAAAAGTTTGGAATAATGTACAGATTTTGCTGTTTCTGAAGGAAATTGGTATTTTAATTCACCAAAGTGGCATTCAATATTAGGTCAAAAATGGCAAAAAACAAATCAACGTCTTTCTCTAGAAAATTATCAGTCAATCATTGTTTTGAGGAAATAAGGCTATACAATGCTTGAAACTGCCAAAAACTGAAGATTTCATACTAAGAAGAAAAAGAACTGGCTCTAACAAGGACAGAAAGAGATGTGGAAGGCCAGATGTACAACTAAACAAGAGGATAAGTACATCAGAGACTCTAGTTTGAGAAATAGACGCCTCAGATGTCCTCCGCTGACAGCTTCATTGAATTCTACCTGCTCAACACCAGTTTCATGAACAACAGTAAAGAGAAGACTCAGGAGGGCTTATGGGAAAAATCACTTTTGAAACAGAAAAAGAAAAGGTTTGAGTGAGCAAAGAAACAGACATTGGACAACAGATAATTGGAAAAGAGTGTTATGGATCTTAACCCCATTGAGCTTTTGTGGGATCAGTTAGACTGTAAGGTGAGCGAGAAGTGTCCAACAAGACAGTCACATCTATGGCAAGTGCAACAGGAAGTGTGTGGTGAAATGTCACATGAGTATCTGGACAAACTGACAGTGAGAATGATAAGGATCTGAAAAGCTGACATTGCTGCACATGGAGGATTTTTATGATGAGAACTCTTTGAAGTAGTTTAATTTTTTTCAAATTGTAATAGTAATTTTTCATGTTATTAATGTCCTGACTATATATTGTGATCAGTTGAATGCCACTTTGGTGAATAAAGTACCAATTTCTTTCAATAAGAGCAAAATCTGTACATTATTGGCAGGCAGTGTGTATATATATATATTACAACTGTATTTTGAGTCTACTCAAGTTGCCTTTGTTTTATGTTATATCTCATTTGAAGATCTAAAACAATTTAGTATGAAAAATACACAAAATTAGAAGAAATCACGAAGGAGCAAATACTTTTTTACATCACTGTATAATGTTTAAAGGGTCTATTATTGAACATATTAATAAGATAGCTATGGCTCATATAAATTATGTTCAAGGATAAGCAAACATAAGTGGTCACAATTGAGCAGTGGAAAAACACAGAACCTCATTTTTGAATAAGTAACTAATGGAGTATCTTTATAAAATTGCAGATTTAAAGTATTGTTATAATAAAATGAAACAAAAGCATTTATTTTTGGTTTATAGTTACCCTTATCTCCCACAATTTCATGTTCTTCAAAATATTTTTTTTTTTCAGAATAACAAAGGGTGGTTTTCTGTTTCCACATGCAGTGGAGTTATTTAACTTTAGTGTTTTTTTGGAAGCCCAGAGGGCTATCTTGTTTGGTAAACACTTATACAAAACATACCTTAAGAATGCCACAGTATAAGATTTACTTCTACGCAGGGATGGATTACCGACCGGGCCAATGGGGCCAGTGCCCAGGGACCCTTGACTACCAGGGGCCCTTGACAGCCCTGGAGGGCTCTGGTCTTCAAGGTTGCGCGATCCAATTTGGAAATCCCCCTGCTCGAAAACCCATCAACAATGAAAGGAACCCCACCCCGGTCAACAACTTTTGGAGGGTGGCCATTGGAGATAATTGGCCCCTGGGACTTTTCAAGTCATATACCATCCCTGCTTCTATGTTATCATAATCCATATCTGATAAAATCTTGACATTGTGTTTGACTCTTTTATGACCTTCCTGAAATTTGAGTTTAAGCAAATATCTGTGCAGTCACTGAGCGAGCCATTAGTGGCTACAAATAGGGAAGTTTGCTGCAGAGGAACAGGTTATGGTGTGAGGGGCTTAGAAACCAGAACACTGTGTGGCTGCATGACAGGAAGTCCAAACTCAGTGGCACAAGAGTTTAAAACAAACAGTTTTAAACACCTACTCAGTCTGGCATCCATAAAACCTAACAACTCATTTGTCAGAAAGGAACATAATGATCTTATTTATGGTGCGAGCTGATTTGGAGGCAGTTACAAGTAAGAATTATCGCAACTGTTTGGCTGGAAAAAAACTCTCTCATTGCTATTCAGCGGTTAACAAGGGCATTAATATGTTCTGACATAGTTTGATGCCTAAATGTTCTTTTATACAACCAGAGTGTCGGGTTTAGCCTTGCTGTTAGGATTCATCTTAAATATTATAACTTCAGCCCCTGAGGTATTTACCAGTAGTCAAATGAAATAATATTGCATTCCAGAAGTACCGTCGGTTACTAGATGAAGCACAAACCTGGGTGAGGTTGCCTGCAGTGGCTTGTTCTATTATCAGTCACTGATCTTCACACACCCAAACTATTCAGAAGCTCATATATATCCTCCTCCACATCTTCCCATAATATAGTCTACACCTTAATCTAACTGGCACAGATAATCTGCATAAATAATGAATCCATAGAGACCTTTTCCTTTTTCGGAAGTGATCTTCAGTCGCCACACTCCCACAACCAATAGGGGCCGTTCACACCACATACATTTTTTGTCCATCTGTGCTGTTTTCTAGCTCAACAAGCGATAGAGGGACATTGGTATAGTTATGCCACGTCTCATCCTTTTTTAGAATGTTGTGCTGCGTCTCTGTGATTTTTTCAGTGTCTCGCGTTGGAGTGGTGCTTTTTTAGACGCCATGTCAGGTTAAAAACAATATTAACTTTTAAAAGCATGTCTCAAGACAGCTGTGTTCTGTTTATATTTGTTGTTTTGCACTACTCATTCTTAAACTGCTGCGCTGCTGTTTTTTCAGTATTTCACACAGAAGCGGCATGTCTTTTAGATTACGTGTCACGTTAAAAAGAAATTCAACTTTTAAAAAGACATCTTGGGTTATGACATATTATTCATAGTGCTGTGTCTAACTGTTTTAGCGAAAAAATGCTTTCAGTCTTAAAAGTAATTCTTAGACTATTGCACTGCATCTCGCTGTTTTTTCAACATTTCGCGCAGGAGCGCCACATTTTTTTAGACGCGGAGTCAGGTTAATAATAATGTCAACATTTAAAAGCATTCAATCCATCTGTGCTGTTTTCTAGATGTTGTTCTAGGTCAACAAGCGCAAGAGGGACATTGGGATCGTTATGCAACGTCTCATGGTTTTGAGATGCTGTCAAATTAAAACGTATGTCAAAGTTTAAAAGAACATCGAGAAACTTGCATTCTCTTTTATTCAATGCACTGCGTCTAGCTTTGTTTAGCGCAAAAATGCTTTCAGTCTGAATGGTTATTCTTAGAATGTTGTGCTGCGTCTCAGTGATTTTTTTAGGGCAAGATGGCTTTCGGTCTCAACCGTCATTCTTCGACCGCTGCACTGTGTCATGTTGTTTTTTAGAATCTCACGCAGGAGCCCACGTCTTTTAAATTATGTACCACGTTAGAAAGAACTTCAACTTTTAAAAGCACATTTAAAGGCATTTGCATTATATTAACTGAGCTGCGTCTACCTTTTTTTAGCACAAGAATGTTTTAGATCGGAACTAGGGATGCACAATGCAATGGACGCCAATATTTATCAGCCAATTATTGACCAAATTTAACCCATCAGCAAATCAGTTTATTTATAATTAATTATCATCACACTTTGTTAAAACTTTGTGAATTCAAATGCCAAATCTAGAAAAAATTACAGCCACAGAATGTCGAAGTGTTGGGACTCCTAAGAACATGTATTGGTTCTCACATTAATGATGAAAAACTCCCGTTACAGATGTGACAGTCTTAAAAGCAGCTCTTATATATGAGGTAAAACTATGCAAAATGCTTTGAAACTAGCAAACTTTGACAATGGTGTGGTATCCATTAAGGCTACATGACTTGCTTGCTTGTTTACTAAACCTTTAAACCTTATAAAATAGACTGCATTCAGCGCTTCAGTCAGCATAGCGTAAGCAAGCAGCGCTCTGTAGTGGTGTGTATGGCATTATAAATTGTACCACAATAGAACTTAAAAGGGTGTTTTCTTCCTTTGTAACTTTTTATTTTTTCATGATGTGGTTGATTGGGATTAAATCGCCAGTTTCATCAAAATATGATCTTATATCTTTTTTTAGCCAGGGATCCGATATTTGTTGATTTCTCAAAATCTGCAACTATATGATTTTGAATCAATTCAGGGGCCTGCGATCAATATTAGGTGCCAATTTAACTAAATCAATTAAATGTATTATCTCACAAATGCAACCAAAATATAATTTGAATATTTAATTGAGCTCTCTGAAAAGTGTAAATCTAGTATCCACATGGGGACTTCCACAACAAAATAAGGTAAGCTTAATAATAATAGAGAAAATAAAATGACATACATGTGATCGTTTGATGACAGGTCATTGCCTTGTGGAATAAGATAAACAGTACAGAGATAGTTTCTCATCTCTACTAAAGTCAAGCATGTCTTTCAATCCAAAATACTTAAATACCCACGACAGGAGAGTATGCACTATCTGCGTCACTATCTTGCACAGTTGTTTTGAAAAATGACGTTACAGTTTACTGTGATAAATGTTAGTAAGAGTGTTGTGAAAAGTCTTGTAATTGATGCTGGTGCAGAGCAGATGTTTTCTCTTTCCCTTGTCAGTGCTGTTCAGAATGTCGGGGCTGTTTAGATGCTTGAATTGGTTGAATTGCTCCATGGCACTTTAAAATTCTCATAGAATTCAAATGTGTTGCATATGCCACGATATTGAGGGAAGCCCGATGTAATCTTGCATGCAATAGTCTCTGCTCAACATATGCATAATATGAATTTGTGATGTTCTATTATATATATATGTTCTGTTGTTTTGAACGGCAAAAAAAGGAGTGCAACATTTTTTTAGAAGTAGGTTACAAAATATTTTTTTCACATCAGTTATCTTGCTTTGATATTTAGATATTCTTCATTATATCTTTATCTTCTATTTATCTTTAATTGGGGCTCTCTTTAAAATGTTGGCCTGTCATGTGTTCAACAGATCCAATCAATGGAAATAATTTATTTTTAGAACAATTAAAAGCTTTTTACTTCTTTTTACATTTTTAAAACATAATTTCTGAGCAAAACATTGATCTGATGGCAAAATAAGGTAAGTGGCAAAATATTGGTATCGGCCAATGTTTTTTATGTTAAAATCGGTATCGACCAATTTTTCTTATATTGGTACATCCCTTGTCGGAACGGCCCCTTATACTATCAGACTAAGATCACGTTTGGAATAAATTAATATCTAAGCTAAATATATGTAGACAAGCAGGACAGACAGAATTTAGTGTGACAGGAAAAGTCGACCAAAATAAAAGGAAGTGGAACACAAAAACATGAGGGCAACTGGCAGAAGTTGACAGGGCCACTGTGGCCCTACATGTCACAGCCATCTTGGTTTCTTTCCAAGCCGTACTTAAATGCCAAGAGATGAGGGCACAGGACCCAGGATGTGGGCTGACTCAGCAGTGTGGGTGGGTTGAACCAGCCTCTCCATATGCCTTGGCCTCTTTGGGTGAATGGGCATCAGGGTATGCTTATCTATCCCTACTTAATTATTTTTGTAATGAAAAATTCTGTTACAGTTAACTGTGACTTAATGTTAGTAAGAGTGTAGATGTGTAAAGTCTAATAACTGATGGTGGAGCTGAACAGACGATTTCTCTTTCTCTAATTAGTTCTGTTCAGAATTTCGGCATTGTCAAGACATTTCATAAGATGGTTGAACTTCTCCATAGTACTTAAAAATAGCAAATGATTGTGTAAAATTCAAATGGGTCGCTTGTGCAATGATATCGATGGAAGCCCGAATTAATCACGGATGTGAGCCGCTCTACGTTTGTCACGAGAGCTCACATTTAATGGAGTGCCCGGTTGATGCGCTCGCATGGATCCTGTAAATGGAGTTTGGGTTCCCGGGAAGCCTAATTGACCCGCGCACAGATAGCAGAGCACAAGTTGGCTTCACAGACCCATGCACATCCGTGTCACACATGAAAAGCGTATTTAGTGCTCATAAAGTGAAATGAAGGCAATAAGGTTGCTTCATTGCCTGATGGAAATGTGTACGGACAAGGAAATGCGTTAGGTATAAATATAAAGCTACATCTTAAAATAAAGTCTCAATATTTATGCGTTGTATTGATCACATTGGATTGTTGGTTATTGGATCGATGCATCTCAAGACATCAGGCAGGAGCTCGTGAAAGCTCGGTCACAAATGGGTCTTCCATATGGACAGTGACCCCAAGCATACTTCCATAATTGTGTCAAAAAGGCTTAAGGACAGCAAAGTCAAGGTATTGGCGTAGCCATCACAAAGCCCAGAACTCAATCCGATAGAAAATTTGTGGGCAGAACTGAAAAAGCTTGTGCAAGCAAGGAGGTCTACAAACCTGACTCAGCTGCACCAGTTCTGTCCGGAGGAATGGGACAAAATTCCATCAACTTATTGTGAGAAGCTTGTGGAAGGCTACCACATTTGACCCAATTTAAACAATTTAAAGTCAGTGCTACCAAATATTAACAAAGTGCATGTAAACTTCTGACCCACTGGGAATGTGATGAAAGAAATAAAAGCTGGAATAAATAATTCTCTCTATTATTATTCTGACATTTCACATTCTTAAAATAAAGTCGTGATCCTGACTGACCTAAGACAGGAAATGTTTTCTACAATTAAATGTCAGGAATTGTGAAAAACTGAGTTTAAATGTATTTGGCTAAGATCTATGTAAACTTCTGACATCAACTGTATACAGTATATATACACGTGTGTGCGTGCATGCATTTGTGTGTTTATGTGTGCGTGCGCATTTTGTTTTTTAAGCTAGCTAACATAACCTTGACAGCAAGGTTATGTTAGCTAACCACTTATTGGTGTGAATTTGGGTGACAAAGAAACAGCTTACAGTTTATCAATCTGCCCATCCTTTTGCTTGTAATCCCATTCATGAAGAGCTAACTTGCAAAAATGTATCCAATGGAACTGCTTTCTTGGCAAATATCACCATGCTACTTTCTCATGGTCAGGCAATTCTGCAGCCAGCCAGATGCTACTCGCTTGTGATATTCTGAATGCGTGTTTTTAAACAGAGGAATAACTGGGCCAAATTATAAGGCAAGTGGTGCACTAATACACAGTTCAGTTGACCAGGAAGTTTACTTCCAGTCCAAGAGCCTCTCACATCACACATACTAAAAGGCATTTGTTTCATGCCAGTCTAGTCAGAGCAGGTACAGTTACGAATTAATTACTACATCTGACATTAAGAAATCAAAAAAATTGGGCAAAAACCTAAAATGAAAATTGATTAACTATAATTGAAATTAAAATCTATAATAATCGACCACAGAAATGGTAGCACTGATAAGTTATATATTTGAAATGATGCAGACTTCGGAGATCCCCACTGTAGGGTTGCAACTAACGATTACTTTTATAATCGATTAATCTAATGATTATTAGAACGATTATTTGACTATTTGACGACTATTGCAACAATTAATCATAAGCTCTTAACTGATTTTTTGGCTTGTGCTCCAGCTTAAAAGGTTGTATTAAACGTGCTTACTAACAATAAAGAGGTAAAAATATCTTTTAAAAATACCTCTAAATGACATTCACTGAATTAAAGGGAAAAAATAAGTAAAGAATATTCAGTAAAGAAATTCACTGAAAAAACTATTGATATCAAGTGTTTTTGTCTTGTTTTCCATTTAATTTGGTCTAAAAATACTTAAGATACAACTACTTGAGAAGCAACACATAAGATATTTAGACTTGCTTTAAGAGGATGTATCTTAAATATACAGTAAGTGTATTTTGTATACATGTGTAATTTTTTCACTCGGTTATAGTTCTGCGAGGGTCTAGCTGCAGGCAAATGTGGGCTCGAGGGATGAGCGTCCCAGCGACAGGGTGTGCATCAGCAGTTTCAATCTCTCCCCCTTAGATCGGGACATTCACGCAACTCTTAGTAGAGGCTCTGACCGCACAGAGAAATGCCAGAGATGGAGTTTGTAGTTATTTACATGATCTGCTTCTGTATAATTTGAACTTTAATAAAGCTATAACGCATTAAAACTGCATTTAAGATGTAACACAGGGGTGTTTCCTTTAAAGAGCTCCGACTCCACTTATTCCACAATGGGAGTGCTTCTGTATTTACTTATTTGGTATTTTTGTATAATTCCCTTGTACTTAGTGATCTACATCATCTGAAGCTGTTTGGAAATTTTAGAGTACATCTGGACGGTGATCTGTGTAATTCTTCCTCTCCTCAGTCAGACGCGAACTGCAGTGCTGCTCTTGTGCGTCATCATTACAGTTTAATGTGATCCAGTGTTACGTTAAATGAGATCAAATGACTTTGACAACGAACATTTTTGTCGATAATTTTTTTATTGTCGACGTTGTTGATTCAGATGACTAATCGTTCCAGTCCTACCCCACTGTGAGAGAAAAAAGAAATGTGTATTTATTAACCATCATTTCCTAACTGCCACTGCTTCAAGCAAATCACTTCTTGGCCTTTAGGTTTTTCAGAGGCAGTGAGGTACAGAAACAGTTAAAATATGAGTTACTGTATAAAAAAAACATATCGCCCTATCCACTTCTCCAAAGTGTAAAATACCCACAAAAATAACACAAATCCTGAAAGAAAGTTCTTGTTGTGGTGGCAAATCATTATTGCCCGTTAACCAATTTATATAAATCTACTGTAGGGATTGGAACATTAATAAATGGGAAAGGGGAATGTTTGTACGAGAGGCAAGCAAAGAGGTGTAAGTGGGGGTTTTGGGGAAGCAAGGGTTATTGACAGGCATAGCGCAACAAATAGCTGGCGCCAGACGAGCTCCACAAGCCTCGGGAAGATTTAGCACCAAAGAGAGCGGAGTGTCGCTGCGAGTGTGTGTGTGTTTGGGAGTGTGTGTGAGAGGGTCAGCCTCTGAATGCAGTCCTGTTCAGGGCAGATTTCACGGCTGGCTGATCACAGGCGTCCATGGCTCGACCCTCGCGACAGCTGCAAGGCCCTGCCGTCAGACCCGCTCGGCCCCTCCTCCCTGCTCCGGTACAAAGGGGGCCCTGCCTGGCCCAGCGCGGACCCAGCACAGCCTGGAATAACACTCAGTGGCTGACAGGCTGTGTTCGCTAACGATGGCAACTGTGTGAGGTAAGCATGTGTCGCATTGGCGGTGATGGTGGGTGGAGGGGGTCATGCTAATGGACCCAGTAAGCGGGAAATAGTGCAGCCTCCCCTTTCCAGTTTGAAAGGTCCCATCCCTATAAGATTATTTGTCTTTCTTTTCTCAATTTACTCTATTTGTTTCACTAGCATTATCTTCACTCTCTCAATTTTTTAATTAAAGACTTCACCCCAGCTGCATATCCTTATGCCCATCATTGGCCCCAACCGTAAAGCTGCTCATTCCCAATTTATCCAATACACAAATGCAATGGCCTCTACACGGGGGGGGTTAAACTGTGTCAAAGTTCTCAGAATATGGGCTAGTGTCACGGACAGCTAGACTTACTGTGTCTTATCAATGGAGCACAACACCAATGAATGACAGGATGATAAAGATAGGTCATGAATGGCCAAAAGAATTGATAAATGAAGACGGACTCTGTAAACGAGTGGGAAAAATCTGAAAAGTGCTGATCACATAGTTTGTAATCATAAATCATGGACATAATCATTCAATATTCTCAATATGTTATAGTAGTTAAACAGAATTTTATCATACCAAAGGCAATCTTGAGTCTCCTTATAAACTGGAGTAAAACATTACACATTAGTCGCATTCACACATACTGTACAGGCCTTCTAGAAAATGCAAAGTTGTATCATTACCTGTAAATTTCCTTATTTATGGTTTTTGTGAAGAGCACATTTGGTACATTTACTAGTAAACCAGTTTCCTGTAATATAGTTGGTTGCATGAACAAGGCTATTGAGACTGTTCTTCCTCGCTTTAAAAGGAGTGTTCCGAGTTCAATACAAGTTAGAGCTGAAGTATGTAACTTTTTTAGTTAAAATAATTTCTTCTATTCCAGCTTAAAATGCAGAGACAACTAGGGCTGGGGTATTAATGCAGATTTTCCAATTCCGATCTCGATTCGATTTCGATTCATATGGGTACATTTCTGTTACAATGTCCATTTTGCTTACATATCAAATCAATTATCTCTCAGCTAATGCTCTTAATTAAAAAGGAATCTTCTAGGCAACTCTTCTAGGTACAATTTGAAAAATGTTTTTTTTTTTTTTTTATATATTTTATCATTAGTTTTTCATCAAATTGGTCACATTTTAGCTTTTGAAAAATGTTCAAATTTTGTCCATTCCATCAATTAATGTCAATACATATATTATGTTGCATATATATTTTTGTTAAATTTTTACTTCCACAATTAGTACTATTTACAAGTATTAAACATTGATATGGTAGAACACGTGTTTAATTGGTACTATCTCTTTAAGACTAGCAGCATCAGCCAGTGAGCGCATATAATGACAAGTCGTGCGTAATTTCTTTAGCGCATCTATGAGTGATTAGAATTAAATCTTTATTTTTTTTTTTTTTGCTTTTTAATCAACAACTGACTGTAAAACAGAAAGAGTATTAAAAGAGGCATTATTTTATGGCATGGATCTGTGAATCTCGTCTTTGGACACACAGAACCAAACACATAGTGAAATGACCTGAGCTAATAACTTATTCTCTACAATACTACTCAATCACTGGTGAGTGAAATCTGAACATTTACTAGCCAGTGGCTACTCGTAGACATTTTAGTCGCATTACGTGAGATTTGCTTTGCACATGCCACATAGAGTGAGGGTGCTTTCACACTTGATTCAATTGCTTGGACCGAACCCCAATTCCTCCTCCTGCCCCTGCTGGTCTCTGTTTACATAATATTTTTGGGTCCGAACCGCATTCCGATTACGTCATCAGCATGAGTACAACATGGCAGCAGCCATTTACCACTGTAACTAGGCAACAACTCAAGACGACATCAGCTTCGCTATGTTATTGAAGTATTCATCTCTTTGGATTTACCACCAAAACTTTACATGTACAAAATGACGATTATGTTTGTCTGCCATGGATGCACTGAATGTGAAATGATGTGAAGTATATTAGCGTTTGTGTGCCCCGAGTGATTGTGGACACAGGCTGGTATGAGAAATTCATTAAACCATAATAATTGCAATCAGGAGCCAGCAAAGAAGCAAATTATATGTCATCAATAAGGATTCACTTCCGTTATTTGGTACGATTGCATTCATATTAACAGTGAACCGCATTAGTGTTCACATGAACCGTACCCCAGACCACCTTTTCAAGGTGACTAGGGTGAGGTTCGCGGGTGCACAGCCAAGTTCTGAAAACAGTGTTCACAACACCCAAACACCCTGAAAGATCGATCTAGGGATTTAATAATCGATATCGAGATCGATCAAACTAAAGATCACGCTGTATCTGAAAATCAATATTTTTACCCAGCCCTAGGGACAACTATACGAAAGCCAATCATAGGTTAATTTTCGTGAAAACCGTAAGCACTGTATCTCTGTAGCTCTGTTTCCATCCAAATTGTGAATTTAATTTATGCAAAAAAAAAGATTGAATATCGCAAGAACAAAGTGCGAATAAGGCAGAGTTTCCATCTAATGTGTTCAAAAGAACAAAACTGACACAAATGTACAAATGTTTTAATGAAATACTCATGCAGACAAATCACTATAAAGAAGTTTGTTTCATGTTTTAGAGTGACAGCGCATCACGCAGTTTTGGGAGAGCAATGTGTGTGCGTTTCTCCATCCTTATGTCTTTACCATGTGGATCTAGATTCTTTTAAACAAAAGTGTCCATAAACCTGCTCTATGGCACACTTCGTGTTTCTATTCGACTTATTTTTCTCTGCAAACTCTATACAGGCTTTTGATTTTCAGTATACCGGTATTTTCGAATGACCAGAGCAACATTTCAGATGCGATGGTTGGTCCGCTTCTTAGTCCAGTTATGACTTAAATATTCAGTCACATTACTATATTGATGTGCATCTTGTATTCCTAATAAATTCAATAGGAGTTAATTCGGGAAAGGTGTTTCCATCACAGTTTATACACATTTCTTCTTATTAATACACAATGTATCCACCTCAAGCAATCGTTTACATTTTTGATGTGCATTTTGGATATATTACTTGCATCTTGGTGTTTCCATCCAGCAGTTTTTATGTGATATCTCAAAATGTGCTTAAAAATAAATGGATGGAAACCCAGCTACAAAAATTCCTGTTTGTTTTGATCAATGCGCTAAGACCCAAACATGTAAGTTGGGGGCAGGACCATCCAGCTGTTTGAACAACTGCAGACGAGGGCCATAAAAATTGCACATTTTTAAAAAATGTTAGAAATGACATACTTTAGCTTTAAGCTCAAGTGACAGTATTAGTGGTGTATTGGAATAAACATTTCCAATAGTCCCTCGTTTATTTAAAAACAGCTAAATTTGAGATGACAGGAAGGCATTTATAAATGGAAGTGAATGGAGCAAATCGATATGTATTAAAATACACACTAATTCAAAAGTGTTTAGTCACAAGACGAAAACATTATGCGTCGGCATTATTTTAGTGTGATAAAATCAGTGATTTACCATTTAACAGCCAACAGGGTTTACCGGTGTATGTCATGACAACAAAGTTGTAATTTTGGTATTGTGGCTATATTTTTTAAACTGTGCACTTTAATGTTCATCTACTGGTCCCATTCACTTTTATTGCAAGTGCTTTGCTGTTACTATGATTTTAGCTTTTTCAGGATAAATTATGATTTGTGGAAGTCAGCATCATGCCACAAATGCTGCGATTAAGCTTAACATGTATTGATCCTGGAGTATTCCTTTAATAAGACAGTCCCACACTGAATCTGAACCACACAGTACTGCCGTTGCAACAAAGTTGCATGTTGGTATTTAATATTTTAGTTAATTTAGGCCAAATGCTTTCAGTTACAAACAGAATTGTACACTCAGCTCCATTTAACACATTTTACCATGATTAAATCAAAATTCCACAGTACTCTGCAGATTTTCCTCCAAAATCAGAGCATAAAACAGCATATTTTGCCTGAGCCTGGACATTCAAAGGTCTGTCTTAGCTACACTTTTTGACATTAAGCATCTGGATGCATCTGGAATTAATTCACTTTCAATCAGCTAACACCAAGAGGGATTCAATGGAATTGTATTGATTGATTGATTGATTGACTGATTATCCCTCAAGACATTTTGAGGCCAGCACTATATCCTGACTTCATTAGTGATCTCATGGTATTCTTTCTATCCCCTATATATTCCTTGCAACTTGTCTTCATGACAAATCTCATAAAAATCTCCTTATATATATATATATATATATATATATATATATATATACATATATATACTATTGGCTTTTGTTTGATTTGGAGGGCTTAGCAGCACAATCACACAGCTGAGGTGACTCAGCATTTGGACAACAGCAAAGAACACCCACAATTTCTTTCTGTGTGACCAAAGAACACTCTCTTTCCTCATGGCCATCAAACTGCAAAGTCTTTCCTCTGGCCCAAAAAAGGGTAACTCCCCTGACCCTTCAGGGTCACTAGGCTTGACTGCTAGCCACCACAGTGTGCTTCCAAATACTGTAATGAGCTTAGACTGCCCTGACACTCGGAGTGAAATTTACTAGAGCGCAACTAAACCACTAACAGTCTTAAACTATGCTATAGTAGCTTGACACAGAACAATCTCTCAGCAGGACGCAGTCGGACATATACCCAAATATAACTGCTACAAACAGCGATTGGAATGACCTCAAAAGATCCGTTCACACCAGACATCATAAGAATATGGCTGCGCTGAAGTAGTTCTGGAAGGAATTACGTAGAGATGCACTGATCGACCGGCCAGGGACCGGAATCAGCCGATTTTCCGTATGCTCGGCTCGGACCGGTGACTGGCCGTTCAGCCTCACGTCTTGCCGAATTCAAAGCCGGTCCGTTTTGTTGCCAGTGGCGCAGGCAATAACGTCACAGCCGCACGTAAACATGTCATTGGCATGGAAGTTCTTCACTGTGAGTGAAGAATACATAAAGTTCGCAATGTGTAGTAATTATAAGGCTAAAGTAAACCTTGGGGGGAACCACCACAATAACGTTCGGAACAACAAACCTAATTAGACATTTAAAACACCATCACCCAGCTGATAATGCCCATTTAAAAAAAAGAAGCTAAAAAGGGAAAGCGGCTAAAGCTAGCCAGATCTCAGAGTCAGTCACAAGTCAGCAGCCTCTCCTATCTTTCCTTGGTATGAGCAGCGAAAAGACCAAAGCAATTACGAGGAAAATTATGGAATTCATGGTCCTGGATGACCAGCCGTTCTCCATAGTTGAGGACAGAGGGTTCAGAAATCTGATACATTTCCTCAATACAGAGTATGAGGTACTTTCCGACATTGCATTGCCCGAGTTGTTTAATCTCGTGTCATGTCACAAACGCAGTCTGTTACCTGTCAACATTTGGGTACACAAATCCGGGAGAGGGGAAGTGGGGTGCTGGATGGCAGAGGTAGGCTATATACATACAAATTGTGCCGTTGTGATTTATTATGCTGAGAAACGTAATTTTTCCCTCTGTGTCCGAGTATTGAGTGTGAAATACGGGAGACTCCCAGAAAAAACGGGAGTGTTGATAGGTATTTGTACAAGCCGATCCCGAAGCAGCAACCGGTTTTACAACTGATATTTGGACATCTAACGTAAGCTTAATGTCAATGTTGAGCGTATTGGACACTTCAGTTTTGTTCATAGGCTTGTAATATTTGGAATTGTTTTGTTAGACGAGTAATAAAGGGAAAAAGGTCCATTTATAAAAATAGTGGAAAATTACATCTGTTTTGTTATATGAAGCAACTCATTTGCAGTTAATTGTTATTTCTACCTCTTTCCAGTCACAGAGCACTTTATTTTGAGAGTTGTTTAAGTGAGAGAAGATCCTGTTACTTAGTGCAGTTTGGGGGAAATTGTAATGTTTAATAATTTATTATATTATGAAAATGAACTTTTGCATTGAATTGAAGAAAGGTAGATTTTGTTTGTATGTGGTCAATAATAGTTCTTAGAAAGAAAATCGGAAAAAATCGTTATTGGCATGTCACACATGCAAAAAAATCGGAAATCGGAATCGGCCAAGAAAATTGCAATCGGTGCATCTCTAGAATTATGGTCCAAAATTCCTTCTGAACGTTGTGCAGGTCTAACCTGCAGCTACCAGAAATGCTCGGTTGAGGCTATTGCTGCCAAAGGAGGATTGACCAGTTATTCAATCCAAGGATTCACTTATTTTTTACACAGAACTGTGAAAGCTGTTATAAAGTACAGGCTACAGGAAGTGTTGAGTCATATTAGATCCTAGTATTGCAATGCATTGCATAAGCATATATCCAGTATAATAATCAGTTTTGGAAAGCCAAAGAGTTTCTTAAATTGTAACATCAGACAACTTGTTTTCAGAACATTTTCAACAAAAATACAGAATCCATTTAGAGGTTTCAAGCACCTCTCGATACATTGCATGTTGCTGAATTTGAGCCGATACATGCATTCCATACTCTAGGACAGCCTGGATGGGCTGTGCAAGTGGAGAGAGGTCCAGGTAGCTGAGTTTCACCACTCAAGACTGGGCTTATTGTCCTGTCTCTGTGGGAAAGCCGCATTACTTCCTTCAAGGGCGATTACCAGGAAACTTAAGATGCTGTATTAATGACACTTCTCACATTTGCCGTAAGAACACCGAAATCTGCCCCTAATATCTACACACATGCACTGCAGGACACATGCAAGCGGACACACACTCAGAAACTCAGGCCTTGTTTAATATTCAATTAGGGAAATTCATTTGAAATTGGGCAATGCTAAATCAGGGATGGATTACCGAACAGGCCAATAGGGCCAGTGCCCAGGGGCCCTTGACTACCAGGGGCCCTTTACTGCCCAGGGGGCCCTGGGCTTTAAGGTTGTGGGATCCAGTTTGGCGAACTCCCCTCTCAAAAACCCATCAACAATGAAAACGACCCCCCAACCCCAGTCAACAACTTTTGTAGGGGGGCCCATGGAGATAATTGGCCCCGGGGCCTTTGCAAGTCATAATCCGTCCCTGCACTAAATACTGGTGTAAACTGGTCCAAAACGTTTTGAGATTCATCCATTTTATCCATATTTGGAGGTGATCAAAAACACATTGTTCTTTGAATGCGTTTGAACAAAAGTGAAGGAGCACCGCCTATCAGTTAACCACATTCTGACATTCTGGTCACCATTTAGAAAGGTTAAACATTCTGTGCTCCATGGAAGAAAGAAAAGTCACATTGGTTTGAAACAATAAGAATTTCCTGTGTTGCGTAAACTGTCCATTTAATACCAGGTGTAAACAAGGCCTCACAAGTACACACAAATATTGAAGAGCAACTGTGCTTTATCAATTGGCCCAGGTGTGAACATCAATTCTTACAGTGTGGCCTACCTGTTGCTTCTCGGCAGGGAGGCAGATAAGTCACTCATTCAGACAAGGCGAAAGATGAGAAGGCAAAAGGTCGCCGTTATCTTGACTACATAGTGGGAGATTATGCAGCTCTGCTTTATTATCCCTCAAAGCAGCCTGTATTTGCAGCATGCTGTGGCTAAATGACTAGTTTAACAGGATGCAATAGTCAAACATGAGCTGCATTGGTGGCTTGTTACATAGCATGGTGCACAGTTGCAAAACAGAGTATGAAGAAGTAAAACAAGAGTTTTTATTTTCTTTGGACACACAACTCTTGCTCAATTAATCAACTGCCGCCACATGCACCAAAACTTCTCCGTTTATTTAGAACAAAGGGAGTGTGGCTTGATTGCACAATTGTTGCTACTGGCATGGTACATAGTGACCTCTAGTGGTTGCTAGAGTAACAGCATTGTGCTTGTGTGAGCCAGAACAGTGTTGACAAGGACTAATGGCCCCCTTTGCAGCTAATGACGGAGCTATGTAGACAGCTGCTGGGCAGTCTCTTCAAATGCCAGCACTGACCTCTGCCTTTGAGGATGAGAGAGAAAAGAAAAGGAAAAAACTCTCTCTCCTCTCTCTCTCTCTCTCTCTGTACATGAAAGTATCCCTCTTTTGCTATTCAAAGCTCATCACCCCATTCCCATCCTTTATCTAGACCTGCTTCTTTCTGGCGTTTTCTTCTTCTCACCTGTATGCAAATTAGCAGCATTCTGTTTCATTAATCTGGGAGAGGTAGGGTGAGAGAGCAGCAGATTGCTTCCGCTGCCGCAGAATGTTCGCCGCACTTTGGCCACAAGTTAATTTATTACTGGAGAGTTTGGAGCGCTTGGCGCACAGGGAATGTTTGTTAAAAGATCCTTTTCACTCCATTCAGGCGGTCGGAGTGCAGCGCTTTGAACCCCAGCTATTTCCCCTAAAGAGTGCCCATTCAGAGAGTGCAGGCAACCTGAGGAATGAAGGGAAGGGGCACAGAGCTTGGGAGAGAGAGAGAGAGAGAGAGAGAGAGAGAGAGAGAGAGAGAGAGAGAGAGAGAGAGAGAGAGAGAGACAAAAATAGAGTGTAAAGAATTAAACAAATGAAACAATGAAAGAAAGAATGAAAGGATAAAAGTACTGAAGTATGAAAGTACGAAGAAATGAAAGAAAGAGAGAAAGAAAGAATGAAAGTACGAAACATCGAACTAAATAAAGAATGATATATTTAACCATTTAAGCTCAGATGAGACCCGTGAGAAAAAATAAATAAATATTTTCAAAATATTGATAACTGCAGTCTTGACCAACACATTGTTTGTAAGCTAAGAAGGTGTACTTTACAATGCACTCAGGTATTATAACCAAAACTGAACAAGTGCTTTTAAATTTGAAGACAAATCAGAAGTGTTTCATATGGATCATTTATGAAAACCTTTGCACTACATATTATTGTAATCAAAACATCAAACTCATCAGAGAGCCATGTGTCATACAGTTGAAGTCAGAAGTTTACATCCACTTAGGCTGAAGTTATTAAAACTCATTTTTTAACCACTCCACAGATTTCATATTAGTAAATTATAGTTTTGGCAAGTCGTTTAGGACCCTTTTCTTTGTGCATAACACAGGTAATTTTTCCAACAGATATTTACAGACAGATTGTTTCACTTTTAATTGACTATATAGCAATTCAAGTGGGTCAGAAGTTTACATTTACATTTATGCATTTTGCAGATGCTTTTATCCAAAGTGACTTACAGTGCACTTATTGCAGGGGTAATCCCCCCAGAGCAACCTGGAGTTAAGGGCCTTGCTCAAGGACACAATGGTGGTGGCTGTGGGGATCGAACCGACAACCTTCTGCTTAACAGTTTAGTGCTTTAGCCCACTACGCCACCACCACTCTTACATACACTTAAGTTAACTGTGCCTTTAAGCAGATTGAAAAATTCCAGAATATGATGTCAAGCCTTTAGGTAATTAGATTCTCATTCACATTTTAGTCAATTGGAGGTGTACCTGTGGATGTATTTTAAGGCCTACCTTCAGACTCATTGACTCTTTTCAAGGCATCATGGGAAAATCAAACAAAATCAGCCAAGACCTCTGAAAAGCATTGTGGGCCTCCACAAGTCCGGTTCATCCTTGGGAGCAATTTCCAAATGCCGTAAGGTAACACATTCATCTAAACAAATAATAGTATGCAAGCTATAAACACCATGAGACCGTGCAGCCATCATAATGCTCAGAACATAAAATATCCCATACCATTACTTAAAGGGGATTATCTTTGAAACGAGCCCATATAAAAGGTAACCGAAAGCAATAGATAATTGACACAAAGCATAATGTACACAATGTGACATAGCATCTGGCCATCTAGGGCTGTGCAATAAAACAATATCAATATTTATCACAAAAAATGAATTAAATATAGATGATAAACTTTTGAGTCATTTTCAATATTTAGCCTATGTTCTACACCTAGATGATTGGATCAGGTAAGTGTCGCTAAAAACACAAGCAGTTCGGTAAAGTTATACACACAACTATAGCTAACTATATGCCCTGCTGTCATGGAAACCGACAATGAGATTCGGTAGCCACCAGCTAGCAGCTAGCTAACCGGCAAATATGATAATGTTTTGTACCAAACAAGACCACAATGACAATGCAATACAGCTATCAACTGAACACAACAACAACTCAGACAACCACACCATTGCTCTTTAATTATGAACTATTTAGTTAAATGTTTTTTTCATGACCGATCACAGACAAGAAAGTGGCTTCCTGTAATGTTTATTGGCAGTTGGCTATCCAGTTTATGGTGCAGTACTGCCACCTACTCAGATGAGGTGTGGAGCATCACAAAGTCTCTTAGTGGAGTCAAACGTCAGCTAAAGATGATGAAATTGGCGAAATTTCATTGAAGAGGTCACACACCTTACGACGGATTAAATCCTAATTGAGTGTATTTTAGATGTAGCTTACCCTCGAGTTTACTTGTAAACAAACAAGTTACATTTAATTAATTCTTGAGATCTTACAAACATGTGGAATGCAGTATCGCCCCATTAATGATATGAAATGTATATCGTGATAAATATCGATATCAAACGATATGAAAAAAAACTGATAATATTTTTGGCCATATCGCTCAGCCCTACTGGCATTTTGTAAACTGTCTGAAAACACCTTAGCTTTAGGATCAGATGATGTCATCGGAAATGATGTAGCATCATAGAATGCTTAACCTGTCAAATTGTGTTCAGATCGGTGCAAATATCATTCATATTTGGGCAGAGAGACTGTTGACTGTTACAAATGGCCACCAGGAAATGGTGGTAAGTAAATAACACAGATTTATTGATGCAGACTCACTGAGTCAAATGGCACTCATTCTGTGAAATCTCATTACTAAAATCATGTCTGCAAGCTATGCAAACATTTGGTCATTGTTGTGTTTGCATGTGTAATTAGTTCTTATGTACAATTATTATGTTTTTTTTGTTTGGAGAGTCTTTTGGCCACTTTGCGGACGTTTTTGTGCACTATGATGAGAACTTTGATTGCTTTGTCGTACCAACAGAAATTTTTACTCAGTTACAGTTGACATAATTGGGAACAAAACAAAAGCAGTTTTTTCAGGGACACCTTTTTTTACACACAGATATTTATAATGTCATATCAGAAAAATATTTTAAAAAGGTAATATTTTGGCTCCAAAAGATTTTTTGTGGGGTCTCAGAACTTATCATAGTCTACATCATAAATGTTTTTTTTATAATGATACAATTTTTTTTATGACAATGGCATATGAAGTTTTATGCCACTGAAACAGGAAATAACACCCTCAGAGTTTAAAGGGTTAATACATTACATTAAGTAAGCTTGTCATTATTGTAAAATGAACCTGCAAAGCACAGAAGGGATTATTTTGCCCAGAAGTCTAATTTGCCATGGGTTCCCTCTGGATTTTCCAATGGGTTTTTAATAATGGGGCTTTTGAACCTATGCGTAACCCCTGGCACTTTAGTGAATCGGGAGCTAAAGAAGCATAGTTAGCGCCTGCGAAACATTTTTTTAGTGGGTGTAATTCATTTTTTGTAAATCTGCCCCTCAGTGATGCTCAAGAAAGAAACACACCAAGGCTACGTCCACATTAATCTGGATACATCCACACTGGCATTTTCAATCATATTCCAAAAGTATCTCGTCCACACTGGAACATATTAAATTCTTTAATCCCTTTACTGTACATGCAAATGACCCTTCCCTAAGCTCCGCCCCCCTTGGTTACAGTTGCTCACCGTGAAAAGCTCTGCAGAACTTCCCATAGGAATGAATGGGAGATTGCAGTGAACGGCGCGGTTTAGTCTTCGCCCTTCTATCAAGTAGAGCCTACATTCGAAGCATAAAATAGCATAACGAGCCGGTCCCATAGACATTCTTTGGGCGGAACAGTCTTCTTTACATGCTAGCTGACCGTTACACTCTCTCCTATTATAGAGCCGTGGAGGTTATCTCAGTAATAAAAAAAAGTCCCTGTCAGAGATAAAATGATGGAGAAAGGACCTCATAACACTCTTAAGTACAAAACAAGCACAGATGGGACTTGTAATAGCAATCAAGTATTTTTCAGCCAATGTAAAGCACATTTTAATTACCACAGAAGCACACCAAATCTTAACTATCACTAAAACCCAGAATTATATATTTGTTTGCAAGTGATTTTCACGGTGCGTTCAAAGCGTGCACGATGCTGGCCTTAATGCTCTGATGTGAATCATGAACGCAGCTTCACGATTGCTATAACAAAGTCAAGACAGCCACAGTCTACCAGCAAATTAATATTGTGGAGGATGAAAGTTTAAAGGATCTAATGCCCATTGCAATAAATACACAACATACGTGGGGACTACTTTCAATTAGTCAAACTACCACTTAAACTTTGGGAAATGTTTAATGTTACTTGAATTGGTGCTATTTTAGTGCATTGTCTTTATATTGTGGAAGGCTTTGTTTGGAAAATGTGAATAAAGCAGTATATTGCTACATATTGTTTTGTTATCTTCCCTAAGTTATAAATTAATGGATTTTGAAATCAAGAAAAGAGGTGTGTGTATGTATATATATATATATATATATATATATATATATATATATATATATATATATATATAGTGTCAAATTTCAGCACTGTCTGTGATTAAACACGATTAACTACAAAAACAATTATGCGATTAATTGCGATTTTAAAAAATTAAGCGACTGACAGCACTATTTTAAACAAGCATTTGTGTAATTTTTTTTTATTTTATTTTTTAGTACTGCTTAACAGATATTTACAAACTCTACACACAATACAATTTTTACTCAATTTGTCCAGTTCAAATGTTTACATCCCTTTGATTCTTAAAGTAGTGTGTTGCCTTCTTGAGCATCATGTTTGCACCTTTTTTAATAGTTGTGCAAGAGTCCCTCAATTGCCACAAGTGTAAAAGCTGGATGTCAATATCATATAACCACTGTTGGGAAGAACTGAAATGGGAAGAAGATGCTGGGAAACCAAAGGACTTGCAGTATCTGGAGGATTTGTTATTAGAACAGTGGGCAGCTTCAGTGCTCATGGCAAAGCAGGGAATGCACAGAAGATTCAAACAGTCATTTATCATCCAGGAAGCACCAAACCATTTGTATATAAGATATTATTCTGTCTTGTGGAATATATGTATATATCTGTTATGTCAAATAGCTTCATTAGGGTAGTACAAAAATCAATTTAAATAAAAAAAATTATAATTAATGATAAACATGCAGATTCCGAAAGGAAGTGTATAGTGTATAGTGTATCAGTCATTTTATCAAAATGTTTGACCACTGAATTCCACGTAAAAACATAATATTTATATTCAATTATGAAGTGGTCATGTAAGACATCAGTAGACACCTACAACTCACTTTTACTAAAGTCTTGCAACTTTTACTAAACCCTTTCCAATCAGCTTATTTACAACAACAATTCGAAACTACTCGTATCACTCCAACACACAGTCTAATGTGAAACTCAAAGACACACAAACACACACCTAAGCAGCTGCTGTTCACAAAAGAGCGGGCAGCAGGAGAAAGGTGTGGGCTGAGCTAGAGCTGAAGAGTGTTGAACTTTCTCTCACACATTGTCTCTGGTTATTTCCCACCCTCCTTATCCTCGACCAGACCAGAACGGGGAGCGGCCAGGTGATAAAGTGGCACCTGGCAGACAGGTGTTTGAGAGTCTGCCAGGGGTCACATGAGATTAACTTCCCCGGCTCTCCTGAGTGGTGGAGGACATGGGGCAGGTGCATCTGCTGGGGCCGCCGCAGACACAGATAGTCAAAAAGGCTCGACACTGCAGGGACAGCCACCTAATTACAGTTAGAAAGCTGCCGGAGAGGGCATTGAATTGCAGCAGTGAAGGAGAATAGAGGAGGAGAAAGAGGAGTGGATGGTCCAGTCTTGACATGTCAAATCGGGGGACCCTCCTTGATCTGACTGCATTGTGTGGGTGCAGTGACACCCTTTCCCTTTCTTTGCCATGCCCTGCCAGAGGGTGAGGCTGGACGTTTCTTTCACTCCTAATACAGTAGAGGCTGGCTATCCATCGCCTAAATTACAGCCTGGAAAAAAAAAGATGACAAGGCCAGGTTTTCAGGACCAGGATTCAAGAACAGGATCCAGGTGCTGGGTGGGGCAGGTGAGTGGGATGAGCAGAAAGAGAGGGGCATCATTAGTGCTTAAATAGTCAGACAGCTAAACTCCCCTACAAACATGACAGTCATGTGACCCCACATCAGGTCATTTGGTTTGATTAATTTAAACTTTTAGTCATCGTTAATGGCTAAATGGCATACACTGCACACCTTAGGTGTGTTCCAAATGACGCACTGTGTGCTGTCGCTAGCAAGTAACTATACCCATTCACTACGTAGGGCCAGCCACAACTGTTTTTGGTTGCAGAAGTCCATCATTCTGGCACTAACTCTAGTAGTACTTGTGGAGCGGAGGGGGGGGTGGGGCCGGGTCCGCGGGGCGAGTGGGGACTGGATTCCCCGACCTCCTGGAGCGATGGAGCCGCTGCCAGGGGCGGAGGAGTGCCCTGCCGTCCCCCAGAAACGCGGAGGGGTCGAGTGAAGACCGCCGTCCGCGAGGGGAGGAGGGAAGTAACTCCCCGATCGCCTGGAGCGGTAGGTCCGCTGCCAGGGGCGGAGGAATGTCCCCAGGTGCCGCCAGAAAAGCGGAGGGGCGTTCTGTCCGCTGGGGGTCGGAGATTTGACTCTGGTTCGCCCGGAGAGGAGCGGCTGTCGTCCGCCAGAGAGTGTGGAGGAGTGTTCGAGGACCACGAGACGGTACATCAGAGAACCGGTGAGTGAGCTTTTTCTCTCTCTCCTCTCTCTCTCTTTCGCACCATGTTGGACTTTTCCCTCGCCTATTTTGTTGTTGTTGTTGTTTTTTCCCCTCCTGTCTCCTCCCAGGTCGAGGAAGGCGGGGATGACCACACGGGACGCAAGATACACCCCGCCCCAGGGATGGGGGGGGGATGTACGTCATGCCGGTGGCACCCCGGCCTGAGATAACGCCGGGAGGAGTGTGGAGCGGAGGGGGGTGGGGCCGGGTCGGAATATTGCGCGCCCGGTCCCCAATCGGCCTGATGAGGCGCGCGAGGGATAAAGGCAGCTGGTGACGATGGTTCGAGAGAGAATTACGGGCATGTCCGTCATGTGTCTTCTTTTAAGTTTATCATTAAACTATTATTCATGTTGACATGCCAGTTCTCGCCTCCTCCTTGCCCATCCTTTAACTGTGTTACAGTACTCTTCTTTTCACTGCATTTCAACAAAAAAAAATGGCATTGAATAGAGCAGAAGTATGCGGTTTGGGAAGCAGACATTTAGATGTGTGGGGTTTTTTTTGTCTGCTATTCAACTTCAAATCATTCCCTGTCAGATGTTAGAATGATATTCAAAACATTTTTAGCGATGTTTACAATTTAAAACGTAGTGAATATGCTCTTGTCAAAAACTCACACTGTGGCATCCCTCCACACTAATACATTTTCAATTGAAAATGCATTAATTTTGCTATGCTTATCCATCTCATCAACACTAAAATGCTCTCCATTACCGCATACTTTGGAAAACTATGTTGTTAGGCAACTGAAACTGGAGTTTTTAAACATAAACAGATTTGTGTGGATGTGGCCTTTGTTTAAGATGTTTATCAGATGTTTATACCAGTGACTGGGAGTACCCAAAGTCTCTCTAGCAAGTCAGTCCACTGTCAGCCATCTTTGGGACACTCGTTTTGGGATGACAGTGGGTCTTCTATCTACTTGAATGGGGGAAAGACCACAATCTCCAAAACGGTTGGTCAAGATTACGAACAAAGAACATATTTCAGATGGTATTATTTTATTGTAATCGGATAATTTTTACAATTACAAGTAAGTATTATGAAGTAATAAATTCCCTTCTGGCAGCATACATCAGCTTTGAAGGTCTGTATTGCCTCTAAACACCATCATAAAGCCATGAAGAAAACGTTTCAGCACAAACAGCTGTAAGCTGACAGAAGTAAGACAGGACACTTGAAATACAGCTCTGTGTAATGAGAACTCTGTGTGTGTGCTAGTAAAGAATGCAGTGGGAGGCAAGGCCTTACAAGCTCCAAATTCCACATGCAAACACCTCAAAAGAAAGTAGTAATGGGAAAAATCTCAATCATCAAACAAGCAGCTCACAGAGGCAAGATAAGCATGGGAGAACTAACATACAGCCACATTGCTTAAATACCACTCTGCCTGACATCACTTTTTACAGCTGTCAACATTGTTCTAACCTGTCTACCAGCAAATGATGGGGGAACCCAACCCATTGACTTCCATCTGTTTGAGAGGAAGACTAATGGACCGAGTAAGCCAAGACACTCACACACCATAACACAGAGACTACTGCCACCTGTTGAGCTTGAGAAAAGCTAAAAGAGAAGCGTGGACATGTTATCTGGTCTTCAATGGTCTGAGAAGCTTCCATGAAAGGCCTTGGTTGTACATGTGTAAGCTTGGTAGTACAGTACAGCTGATGAGAAACAAACCAGATGTCAAAATTAAAAGTTTCTCTTAAGATTAGCTTTTGATATTGTAGCCAATTGTGGCGGTACCCTAATGATAGTATGAGACGGTAATCAGGGGCCCGGGCCGTAGCTAGTAAACGGTGGTAACGATTATATGGGCCTAAAGGTCCAGGGGGGCCCACAACCAATTCTAAACTGTATTTCTAAACAGGAAAGTGGCCCAGAGCAATGTACAATCAGGTATATATATTTTTAATTTGTAATTTTTTATTTATTTTATGTATTAAGAATATAATAAACATGTCAGAAATTTTTTTATGAAAATGAAGCAGCACAAATTACATTGTAGAAAAATATTTAACATAAAAAACCGTTGCATATTTGGTATTGCATATTCAGATTTGTACTTTTAGACATTAGGATTCCTTTTTGGAAATAATTGTTCAGCTTTCTCCAAAATACTTCACAAAAGAAATGATTAAGCAATTCAGAAACTTGGCCAGCTCAGTTTGACCTAGCGTGCTGTTAAACTAATATTTGATAACTCTATTATTAACCCTTGTGCAACCTTCAGCACATTTCTTCTTTTTCATTTTTGCTTTTCAATCAATGTTAATGCCAACGGCATACATTTTGCCAAAGGTGTGTATTTTGGGGGGAATTTTGATATTTCAACTTCAGTTCCTATAATACATCTATAAAACACTGTGTACACAGAATAGTTACCTATAGTTCCATACATGTACATTGAAACCCATTAAACTGCAACATTTGATCCCAGTGCCATTAAAGCATAAAATCATGAATTTTAGGATATTATAATTTCATTCCAGTGCACTGGCTTCAAAATTACATTATATATGTTTATATTTTCCACCAGATGGCGCCATTCTTCTCATGTTTAGCCTATGGAGCAAATACATGCTTTTTTGCTGTATTATAGGGCACTGCAGGCCAATTAAATAAAGGATGCAGCTAAAATTGTGTGGGTGTGTTATAAACAACAACAGTGGCATTATATAAACAAACTGGCATTTAAAGGATTAAAATCCTGAAAATGAATGAATATTTGGTAGTTATGATCAGGACTGATGTTGGTTAAAAAAATTACTAATTGAAAGTGGAAAATAATATTAATATATAACATTATTACGGTAGTTTTTTGACGCAGACATTTATGTCCAATAAGGACCTCTGAGTAACTTGTTTTTATTGACGCACAAAGGTTAAGCATGAAAATACAATGCACACACAAATACTGGGTGAATTAATGTATTTTTAATCATTTGAAATTATTTTTATTAATACGTTTCAGTATTTAATGAAATATGTTTCAAATATTTTCTCGACACTTTCCATTGTCCGGATGACAATTTTCAACCGTGTTTGTTGGGTCAGTTTGTTTTGCCTTAAGAAATAGGGTACATCAGCAATGTTATTAAATTAATTTAAAGGTGTGTTTAGTATTTTTAGCATATCCCAAAAGCAAAACTGGTCTGGGTGATCATAAAGCAAATGTGTACCATTTGGGACCAGATCATATCCGTGCAAAATATTTAATGGTTAGTAAAATTATCTAGGCAAGCCGTTCTTTCATAAGAAGCAATATATGACACCTGAGGTGAAAAGCTATTTGGCAGCTCCAAACATTCCAAAGCAATATGGATCTCCTCGTAGCTGTCAAGGGCATTCCTCTGACAGAACAGTTTGTTTATTGTTTAAAGGCTGCACAATCAGGCTGTGTAAACTAACCTAAAAGGATCAATAACCTAGTTTTGAATGTCATCAACGAAGGCCACTGTTGAAGCAACACCGAGCAATTCTGACCACGGAAGTCCTGAGCTCAGTGCAAGACGGATGATTAGTACAGAGTACACGTTTTTCGACCAGTTCAGCCATATTCAACCATGGCGTACAATGATTTTTCCATCTCTCAGAATTTGCTCTTTTGTGGCTCAGGGGTTCTCAGTTATGCTTCTCAGCTTCTTTTAAAATTTCATAAGGGGAAAAGGGATAGTTATAAAAGGGATAGTTCACCCAAAAATAGAAATTATCTCATCATCTACTGACCCTTCCCAGATTTGTATGACAGATTTGTATGCCTTATGACTTTATTTCTTCTACAGAACACAAATTAAGATTTTTGGAAGAATATTTCAGCTCTGTAGGTCCTCACAATTTAAGTGAATGGTGGCCAGAACTTTGAAGGTCCAAAAAACACACAAGGACAGCATAAAAGTAATCCATACAACTCCAGTGGTTTAATCCATGTCTTCAGAAGTGACGTGATTTGTGTGGGTGAGAACTACGGAGACAGGGAGGTTCTATTTTCTGAAACAGTTTTGCATGCCTTTGCAATAAGTTTTGCATTCCCTCGCAATACATTTGCCATGGTTTTACTACAGTAACCATAATTTGCCCTTGTTATTAGTTGTGAAATCATAGGTTATTATGGTTTTACTTTACATATACCATAGTTTAATTATGGTTATGACAGTTCCATGTTGTTGTTGTTGTTGTTTTTTTGTGGCGGAAACATGGTTTTACTATAGTAATATTGTAGACTGGAGTATCCATAGTTTTAGGTAGAAATCATGGTTTTACTACAGCAATACTGTAGTAACTATTAAAAGAAACTATGTTTTGTTTTTTGGCAGAAACCATGGTTTTAATACAATATACTCCATCCATATTACCATGGTTTTACTATGGATTAACTTTGATTAATATTGTGGTTACTATGCTTTTACCAAGGTATTTGTAGTAAACTCATAATAACCACATGATTATTCATTTTATTATCGTAGTTTTCATTTTCTATGAAATATTAAGTAAAATATGGTTACTGTAGTATTACCATATAAAACCATGGTCAAATTGTTTAGAGGGAACACAAAACATATTGTGAGGAACTCAAACTATTGCAAGGGGATGTAAAACTTATTGCGAGTGTAACCGGGCCTACTCGACCGGCATGGGAGGCAGGAGCGCTAACAAGAAGGCTAAAGGTTTCAGCCCCTAGTGTCAGTCGGTAGTGCACCTCTTGAGGCCAGTTGAGTGAGGTTTACACACTGCACAGCTTCCTACCAGTTGGCTACATTACACTCAGACCCCTAAACCTCATTCCCATGCGGGTCATAGCACCACTGTAACCGGACCTGCTCGAACCACTCCGAGTGGGATTCAAACCAGGGTCTCTCGCATGGAAGGTGGGCGTGCTAATGAGGAGGCTAAAGGCTACAGCCCCTAGCATCAGTCGGTCCTGCTCGACCCACTCCAAGTGGGATTCAATCCGAGGTCACTGGAATGGAAGGCGGGCATGCTAATGAGGAGGCTAGAGGCTACAGCCCCTAGCGTCAGTTGCTAGTGTGCCTCTTGAGGCCAGGGGAATTAGGTTTACACCCAGCTACCTACCAGCTGGCTAGTGTTACACTCAGACCCCTAAACCTTACTGCCATCTGGGTCACGGCACCACTAAAACCAGTCCTGCTCGATCTGCTCCAAGAGGGATTTGAACTAGGGTCTCTGGCATGGGAGGTGGGCACAATAATGAGGAGGCTAAAGGCTACAAATAAGGGGACTGAGGCCCTATCCTCTAAGGGGCTCCATTTGAAACAGATATATTTTAAGTCCTTTTTTATTATTAATTCTCCTCCATGCCATGTAAGTGGCAATATGCACAAAGATTGCAAATTGCCAAAAACAAAGGAAGAAAATTGTGAAAGTTTGGATTGATCATAAAAGGGACTTAAATATTGATCAGTTTCTCACCCACACCTATCATATCGCTTCTGAAAATATGGATTTAACCACTGAAGTCACATGGATTACTTTTATGCTGCCTTTATGTTCTTTTTGGAGCTTAAAAAATGTGGTACCCATTCACTTTGTAAGGACCAACAAAGCTGAGATATTCTTCTAAAAAGAAGATATTCTTCTTGTGTTCTGCAGAAGAAAGTCATACACATCTGGACTGGCATGAGGGTGAGTAAACTATGGATGGCATACCTTACATAACTTCTTCTTGAAAGAATATTATGAGAAATATTGACTTTTGATTTCAGACTTTGGCATCTAGGGAAATATGAGCATCTCTTGTTGAGATCTCTTCCGAAACTCTAGTGAAACTCAGATGTGCTCTCCATTTAATCTTATTTCTAGAAGAAACAATCACCAGTTATATATTTAAGAAATCTCATTTGTTCTCATAAGCAACCAAATGGTCCGGTTGCTAGGGAGGGTAGAGTCACATGGGGTAACCTCCTCGTGGGCGCGATTAAGTGGTTCTCGCTCTCAACGGGGCGTGTGGTAAGTTGTGTGTGGATCGCAGAGAGTAGCATGAGCCTCCACACACTGGGAGTCTCCGCGGTGTCATGCACAGCGAGCCACGTGATAAGATGTATGGATTGACGGTCTCAGAAGCGTAAACAACAGAGATTTGTGAGAGGTTAGTAACCGCGCCACCACGAGGACCTACTAAGTAGTGGGAATTGGGCATTCCAAATTGGGAGGAAAAAAAGGAAATCTCATTTGTGATTTTTTTTTTTCTTGGCAAAGCCATTTTATAGTTGCAAAAATCTAAATTAAAAAAGGCCTGGCTTACAGGATTGCCACATCAAATCATTTGAGACTGGTGAATGATAACATTTATATTACACAGTTTATAATTTGCATCGATTTCTGTTAATTCACAATTAGTTTACAGCAGTTAATTTTCAGTTAATTTATAACTACATGGTTTGGTTTTACCAGATGTCATCAGTACAATCCTATTTAGCATTTAGTAATGGAGCTTAAATACGTGTTATACCTCATTATAACGTGAAGTAGTGGGAGACCCCCTCACTAACGCTACAAACCTAAAGGAAAAGTAAATAACCAGTGGAAGGGGAACTCTGTGTATATGTTAGGAAGATTGGGGGAATGGCTGTGTGTGGATGGGGAAGAGGAGGTAGCCTTGTTACTTTGATGTGTGTTTTTATCAAAAGGTCAGAAAGACCACAACATTCGGATTGAGGAAAACATTCCCTGTGTGAGAGGGTTTGTTTGTATGTTTAGCTCTAAATCAACTGTCGAAAGAGTGTGTGTTCATCTTGAAATGATCTCAACTTACCTGTAGACTGAGGAACACAGTTTCCCAACTAGGCTACAGGGTAATGGGATAGTTAAAGTACAATTTGCGTCTGTATGCCTTTATGGTAATATGTTATGTCATCTTAAGTTTATCTTACATTTTCATTTATGCATTTGGCAGACACCTTTATCCAAAGCGACTTACAGAGCCCTTATTACAGGGACAATCCACCCGGAGCAACCTGGAGTTTAGTGCCTTGCTCAAGGACACAATGGTGGTGGCTGTGGGTATTGAACCAGTGACCTTCTGATTAACAGTTGTGTGCATTAGCTCACTACACCACCACCACTTATCTGATGTAAAAAAAACAGTTGATAACTTAAATACAACTTTGTAAATATAGCTACTGTGCCACTACGTTTCCTGCTGAGAATTACAACAATGACCAAGGTCAATGAAATGTAAATGGCATATTCAAATTCCATAAAAATACACAGTAAATTGTAAATAAAAGCAGATATGGCACACAGTCAAAACTAGAATATAGGACTTAACCTGTTGATACGCACCCTCTTTTTGAGCACAAACCATGAAAATGACATACCTGAACTTAAATGGTTGTATTTACGGGACCCTTTGGAGTATGGACACAGATGTATTATCTTTTGAAAGAAGACACTTTTGGCTTTATTTCCCAAGTTTCAGAATTAATATATGTTGCTATTTTTTAAAGTTAGAGAAGCTGGAGTTTATAGTAATGGAAATACAGTATTTTGTGCTGAACATGTTTTTATCATCTAAAAAAATTATAATAAAAGTGCGAAGACAACCCAGAAATACAATGTTCTCAAAGCCATGAGACTAAAGAAGTTACGTTTCAAATTTGAAGATGATCGAACAGAAAATGAGGTTTCTGCAAGACTTTTTCTCTGTAAAATCGCTGGAAGCGTACAGAGTAAAATTAAGGCTCCGCCTTTCAAGACGACACAAAATCTGACTGCACTGCTCTGCTATTATGAATAAAACTATGCAGCATTTTTAAAAATAGACTTTGGAGACAGGCTGGTTTTGTTTACAGGACTCTAATATATAAGATCATATACAGTTTTACAACATGAATGCTGATCAGATTGCAGTTGGTTGAAGAACGATGAAGAAGGGTAATTCGTTCAGGTGAGATCTCATGTGAACAATGTAGAAAATATCAATATTTCTCAGATTTATCACTTTTATGGACAAAAAGTGCTATTAAATGTTTTTCAATGAACGCTTGTCATGGACATTTGACCCAAGTGTGTTGAACTGGATTCATCTGGCGATCGTGTTTTCATAAATGAGGTATGAAGTCCGTTTTGATATTACATGTTTTCATTTGTACTATCGTGAAACAGAGATCGGATATCAATGTTGAACCCTTAAGCTGCGTACACACTGCCAGCGACTTTATCGCTGCAGGTCGCCAGTGGCTGGCGGTGAAGTCGCTAGTGGGTGTTCCCACTACTGGTTGCCTAGTAACGTTTATAAATGACATTCATGGATGTCATTCCATTGCTGTTGACAGCGAATCTCTTTTCTTGCCACTAAAAACAAACATTTTGTAGGGAAAAGACTAAATATAAATGGAATCAGTACATAAAATGCTTTATATCAAAGATGAATGAGAAACCAGGCGTGCTGTTTGCCAGAGCGGCTGTTTATCTGCGGCGAAAATGCAAATGTCGGTCTGTATGGGTCTATAAAATCCCTGCGATCTCAGATACACCTTTCCACGCAGTATTTTTCTTTAAAATGTCCTTGTACGTGGGAAGAGACATATCATAGAGCACTGGAACATTTCTAACAGCAAGAATTAGCCTTTCATCCATCTTTCCGTTACTGCAGGAGCTGAGAGAAAGAGAGAAGGATCACGTGAGCTCTCCCGTCGTCTCTCCTATTGGCTGTCGCTTCCGTTAGTCGCTCCAAAGTTGAACTTTTCTCAACTTTGTCGCGTCGCTGGACACGCCCACATCTAAGCCAACGGTCGCGACAGCTCGTATCGCCGGAAGTCGCTGTGCTCGCATTGAAAATGAATGGTATTGAGTCGCTGTCGCGCGCGATGTCGCTGGCAGTGTGTACGTACCTTTAGACCTTTGAAAAAATTTATAATATGTTAACATTAATTACATGTATAGACGGTAAATTATATATTAAATATAAGCAGAGTGGCGTCACCACCGCGTGCGGGCGATTGCGTATCAACAAGTTAAAAAAACAGTATAACAATATTGCATTTAACACAATCCCTTTGTTTTCAATGGTTTTTAAAATAATTAATTTCTGCATTTTTCAGATTGTAACAGGCTCAACAAAATAAATTAAAAATATATGGTAAGATCTCTGGAGTCACTACGTATATTCGTGATCTACAGCCTCTTTATAAATTGAAGTTCCACATGTATCCTTTCCCAGGCAAACCTGAAGCACCACAGAGCCCATAATGGAAAACAGGTCCTCAGAAATGGATGGATATGTAAACATGAGGCCTACACAGACGTGATGGAGTCCTGCAGGATTCTGGGTGTGTTTTAGTAAAATGATGTCCTTGTATGTATAAAAGGCATCACATGAGGTGAAAGTTAGGGTGTATGTGCTGAGGGACACCAGCCGAGGTGGAGATGATGGTGTTGTTGGAGTTTAGCTAGTAATTCTTCTTCTGTCGGTTCTTGGACATGCTCTCTGAAGAGAGAATAGAGCAATTCTGAGATTACAGACATTGTTTTACAGGGAGAGGTAAGATAACATAATGCTAAAGATATGCTGTTTCAAAACCACAACATGATTTACTCAAGTAGGAAATATGCATGGAACAACATTCATATCAGATTTCTGGCTTAGGTCTAGGTTTGGAGTTAAGGTTTGGCTAGGCCGTCTGATCACGGTTGATCTAACCGCGATGTCATTCAGATGAACTCGGAGTCCGGGTGTCACTGAGCTGCACTGTTGACGTCAACCAAGGTTATAATAGTTTTACATTTTTTATTTAGTTTTTATTTCTGTGTCGTTTTTCACTCCAATGTAGTTTAGTTTTCGTTTTGTTTGTTAGTTCTTTGTTAGTTTTAGTTTAGTTTTTAAATATTTTATAGTTTAATTTTAGTTCATTACATTTATTTTTTATTTTAGTTTTTATAACAAGTGATACATATAGAATTGGGAAAACAGGCATTTGTGCAACGTTGGTCATATAGCTGGAGAACCAAATGTACAGTTTGTAAATAATACTTAAAAATCTTCATTTGAATAAGACTAATATGAATTTCATTACTGATATTACAGTAGAAGAAAACACATAATTACACAAGTCGTCAAAGAAAAAAAAATCCAACCTGAACATCAGCTGCACCGTGCTTTGGAATACGATCCTCTCCACTTCCCCAACAGACAACGCATTACAGTGGTCCCATTTATATGTGAAGTTCTGAACACAGCACAAAGCAACAAGGATAACTAGTACGCTTAGCAACAGATTTGACATCTAAGAGACCATTATGTATAATAGAAGTGCGTTTATTCAAATAATGTTTTTACCAACTAATATTTAATTGTCTGAATCAAAAAGCCTTCATCATACCTCCAAAATAAGGGCCACAAACAAGTTGACCCACATGACTGACGATGTTAACCACCAAGCCACAAAGTACACCAAAGACCACCTGAGATGGAATATCATGGTTACAATTAGAGCTGTCAATCAATTAAAATTTGTAATCGAATTAATTAGATGGTGTCCCTATTAATTATTCGCAATTAATCGCATATACAAATATTTGCTGAGAAAGCCCCTCATATAACAATAATTCAATATATAATGATGAAATAATTATACATAGTTATCTTTAAATATACATATATATATATATATATATATATATATATATATATATATATATATATATATATATATAGATATATATATATATATATATATATATATATATAAATATTCAGATAATTAAAATGCTTTACATTCCTGCAGCAGAAGAGTTAATCATTGATTACAATAGAAAAAGCGGCTTTAGAATACAATGTATTGTTTATTACCATATTATTGATCATAAGTCAATCATTGGCACACAGTTCACAGTAATCCATTACACAAGTGAATTTGTCAATCAATTGGAGATTTATTATGAGGGCTTGTTTAAGGACCCGTCAATTTACACCTGCGTCAGACAAACTTGTGTAGCGTCACGGTGTGTTGCAACATAAACATACATTTTTAGGTCACTGTGTCAAGTTAAATATAGTTTAATACTCAATATTTAAACACATCTTGAGATCCCTTAGTTCGATTTTCCATCAAGTGTTTGAACGCAACAAAGTAACGCATGTTTGTGTTGTTCTGCCTACTGAAGTGTTTTCTTAACTCTATAAAATAAAGTGACCGTTGCCCACACAGCTGAAGTTTCACTTACTGCCCTCTGGAGTAAACAGGTGGTACTACAAGATTGCATTTCTCAGGAATCTTCCTTATTACAGTCCGGGGGCATTGCGATTAATTGCGTAAATTTTTTAATTCTAAAATTAATCGCACCGAATTAACACGTTAAATCGACAGCCCTAGTTACAAAATTATGAACCACTTCCCGGCCGAAGCTAACTAAATTGTTAAATAGAGACAGAGGTGTGTTTGTGTTTTGGTGGAGCTGCTAGCTTACTCTGTAGTGTATCTGGTGTATGCATCTGTAAAAACATGCCAGTTATTCACCACCATGATGTTATAAAGCAGGACCAAAGAGGCCTAGAAGAAAAAGGGGAACGTGATAGGA
Organism: Xyrauchen texanus; assembly: GCF_025860055.1. Lineage (NCBI taxonomy): Eukaryota > Metazoa > Chordata > Actinopteri > Cypriniformes > Catostomidae > Xyrauchen > Xyrauchen texanus. The sequence continues at coordinate 8,745,619 of NC_068277.1, forward strand.
AGTAAACACAAAAATATGAGAAGAGCAAGACATTGATTTTGATTCTTTATCCTTTTTAAAACAGACGTTCCTGTTCGGCAAGCACATAAGGACTTCTCAGTGTAGCCAGGAGATAAAGTCTGGTCCACATTGCACAAAAAAACATGGAAATTGTCTGACTAGCGTGCAAAGTGACCAAAGACAGTTTTCTTTTTTTGCCATTTAGGTATGGGTCAATCCGAAATATATTTGTTCTCACTTTGTTACCAGTAAGACTAATTAAATCCTATACACATTGACTCCAGGAAATAGAAGACTCGAGCTTGCAATTTGGAAACGCTTTTGCCATTTTTGTGTGTAATATGCATAAGATGATCCATGAACATGATACATTGAGGTGCCGCCTGGGGCTCAAACTTTTCTTTGAGCTACTTACAGCAAAATCATCAAAGTTGTTTGGCCAGTACTCCAGCTGTTCAAAAGAGCCACAATCCATGGTAAAGGCGCCTGTGACATTCTCCAAACTGGAGTCTGAGATCTCACTGAGAGAGCACAGATTAAGAAGAGGCTCACATTCATTAGAGATTCATGAATTGCTTAACATAAAGCAACATAATAGGCAGAATGTTAGCCTCAGTTCTCATTCACATTCAATGCATCTTTTTTCCATACAATGTAAGTGAATGGTGACTGAGGCTAACATTCTGCCTAACGTCTGCTTTTGTGTTCCACGGAGGGGAAAAAAGTCATACATGTTTTGAATAACATAAATGATGACAAAATTCTGGGGTGAACTATCCCTTTAAGTGTTATCTTGTTACTCATTACTATCCATAATACTCTATGCAACACTTTAAGTACATGTGTAGTGAAAAAGTCATTAAAAATGATGTTTCCTGTTAAACTAGATGTAATGAACAATACCTCATATTTTTTGGGGCGGTTATAGCTCCCTGGAAAAGCCAGATACCAAGAATTGCATACACATAGTATACCACCTGTGTCAAAGAGGACATGCAGATATGAGGAGAATGACCTCACAATCAATAATAATGGCCCACTGGATACATTGAAAGGGGAGTCTGTTCTCTCACCAACAGAATACCAGCAAATGCCCGTAAATTCTTCACCAGGTCTACAAGAGTGCTGGCCATTACAGCCATCAACTAAAGAAAAAACAAGCAAAACATCCGATGCACATTGTTTCATAGGCATTAAAGGGACAGTTTACCCAAAAATTAAAATTCCCAATGCCATCCCAGATGTGTATGACTTTCTTTCTTCTGCTGAACACAAACAAAGATTTTTAGAAGAATATTTTAGCTCTGTTGGTTCATAAAATGCAAGTGAATGTGACGAGAACTTTGAAGCTCCAGAAAGCACATAAAGGCAGCATAAAAGTAATCCATATGATTCCAGTGGTTAAATCCAAGTCTGTTTCTCACTATGCATTCTTTTGGGTTCTTACGTTCTCGTGGACTCGTTCATCGTCATCATCCACTGCTGAAGTTCAATTCCAATAATCAAGATTGCAAGTACCGTGAATGCATAAAACTACCCTCGATGTGTTCTTGATCAGGCCAAATATCGGTGAAGCATCAGATGCTACGGTGTCAGACGAAGAACATTTATCGTTGATTTACCCACTGATAAATCAGTGGTTTTACCACAAGAGTTTCCCGATATAAGCATCGAGGAACTCTAATTTATGTTTCCACATAAAGGAAAAAAGTGTTTACAGACTTTATTCTTTTAGCGTGTTACTAGTCCTGTAAAACCTCACTGGTGTGATGATAATAAATCTGTAGTGCCCTGTGCTTTAGGCGTAGTGGCTAAAGCACAGGGCTGTTAATCAGAAGGTCACAGGTTCTAACCCCACAGCCACCACCATTGTGTCCTTGAGCAAGGCACGTAACTCCAGGTTGCTCCGGGAGGATTGTCCCTGTAATAAGTGGCTTTGGATAAAAGCGTCTGCCAAATGCATAAATGTAAATGTAATGTAAGATTGCAGCACATGTCAACTTTCGCAATAGATGCGTTTTTTGTCCTCCCGTCCTTCCCGTGTTTGTTCTTGCAATGTGGCTTGACAAGACAAGTTGGTTCTTTGCGTTCTTAGAAATGAAAAACACCCCATGTCTTCTTAAGCGATCTAATTGGTTTTGAGTGAGATTGGTTTTGAACAGAACAAAATGTATGTCTCCTTTTTCACTATAAATCTTGACATTAACAGTCTCCTTGGCGATCATGATTTCAAGCTCGATTAAATTTCCAATCGCCACCTAACGCTCTGCGATGCGTCAAGCACTAAATGTCTAATCAAGCTTGAAATCAAGATCATGCCTAGAGACTGCAATGGCAAGATGTACAGTGAAAAAGGAGTTATATTTTGGTCTGTTCTCACCCACAACCAACTGGATCGCTTCAGAAGACATGGATTAAACCACTTGAGTCTTATGGAATACTTTTATTCTACTTTTATGTGCTTTTAGGAGCTTCAAAATGTTGGTACCCATCCACTTGCATTGTCTGGACAGACAGAGCTGAGATATTCTATTAAAAATCTTTGTTTGTGTTCTGCAGAAGAAAGCATGTCATACACATCTGGGACGGCATGAGGGTGAGTAAATAATGAGTGAATTAAAAATTTTGGGTAAACTATCCTTTTAAGACTTCAATTCCAGGGTATTCTGAGTGTTTGATAGCATGTTGCTTACTGAAATGTCAAAAGAGCCCAAAAGAGCCAATCACCTACAATATTTGTTTATTCAAGAGCGCACATGTGGACTGGTGCACTAGACCAGCCTGATAAATAGTGTTTTGTTGTAGATTTGACCAAAACAAGCACAATTTATGATGCCATTGTTAAAGAGCACCTATTATGGTTTTTAAACATGCCTAATTTTGTTTTAAAGGTCTCATACAAAAGATATACATGTATCTAAGGTCAAAAAAACACTTTAATTTGCTCATAATTTCAATTGCAGCATTACCTATTTTTCCCAGTGTCAAAATCGGCGCGTTCAATGATCCGTTCTAAAGGATTCATTCTAAACTCCTCCTTTCAGAGCGCCTACTCTGCTCTGATTGGTCAGATATCCTAGTCTGTTGTGATTGGTCTACCGCTTAGTGTAGTGTTTGAGGGCGGGTCTAAGCTGTTCGTGAGCAGCCAATGAAGACCAGAGGCGGGTTTTTTGTTACCAAATTACGTAGGTTAGTACAGGAAGTACGTCTGGAATGACTAACGACTCGTTTCAGGTGTTCAGAATCGGTTCTTTCTTTTGGGAAGTAATTAACTTTACAGACTTTTTTTACATTCACAAACATATAACACACTACATGAAAGGTAATATTTGAAAGACCATAATAGGTGCTCTTTAATATATTTTTTCATGATTTGAAATATGTTATTTAAACCTAATCTTGACCAACACTTTTGGAGATTTCGGTCTTTCCCCATTTAAGTAGATAGTCTGTACTTGCATAAAAGTTAAAATAGGTTAGTGACGTGACATCTGAGTGACATGAGTGACATGACTTGCATTAAAGGGACTTTGGTATCATTCATGTTCATAATGCAAAAAATGCAGGATAAGTTATGCCCCGCCTTTTAGTACTTATCATTAGGGGTTTGTTCAAATCCCTAACTCTTGAGTACAAACAATATTAATAGTGATGCTTGCCATAGAAACCTCCATTACAGTATATATATATATATATATATATAATATATATATATATATATATATACTATATATATATATATATATATATATATATATATATATATATATCTCTCTATATATATATATATATATATATATATAAATACAATTATATATATATATATATATATATATATATATATATATATATATATATATATATATATATATATATATATATATATATATATATATATATATATATATATATATATATATATATATATATATATAAATACAGTACTGTAATAAGCGTCTCTAGGTGTGCGTTCCTTAACAAGGTCTAAAAATTCTCTCATGTATGAACCCAGTTGCCAACCTTGATATCTGGAATTATCCTGAGGAAGCGTAAAACAATCAACATGTTGACCAATCGAACCATCTCCCACAAAGGCATCACATGCTGTTGAACCGGATCCCTGTGTGAGCAGAAAAATCTCCAAAGCATTTAGACAACAGCATGGGAGATGTGTTTCTTTGAGATGTATCAATTGTAAAATAAATACTTTTTATGCATATAACATAAATTCCACACACTCACTCTTTAGAGTCGGGAATCCTGTATGCGATGAATGTGGCAATTTGAAGAAACTGTTGAGAAGAAAAGAACAAAAAACTGTTACTTGAGCATCCGAGCACAAACTTAATTTTTTTTAATTAAATATGAATAAATCACAAAGATAAAATGTCTTACCAGCAGGAGAACAGTGAGGAATCCATCAAGTATGTTACTAATATACGACAGATAAACTTTCCAACCAAAAGCCACTATTTTCAGTAACATCTCTATGAAATAGTAGAAGATGAAAGCACAGTTGATGATCTAAAAGACAGAAACGATACAGGTATTTGTATTTATACTTCAGCAATATATGGTAATCTACACTCAATCTATCTATCTATCTATCTATCTATCTATCTATCTATCTATCTATCTATCTATCTATCTATCTATCTTATATCTATCTATCTATCTATATACTAAATATTTAAAAATACACAAAAGAAAGCACAAGTCTTTCATTAAACTCAGAATGTTTCTTTATGGTTTAGTTTCCCTTAAAAAGCCAATATTAAGCTGTTCTCTTTCTGCAGTGATTAATGTATTCAATGCATTAGACTGTCACCTCTATATGGTAGTTATCTCGCTCTGACGAGGATTTCTCTGAATCCAGAACCAAGATGGTCTGCAGAAAGATTTCATCAGATATCAAATATGAACTTCAAGTCTCAAAGCACCAGAACAATCACTCAGTATACTGTGACATGTGGATGGCAAAAATTCTAGTCAAGTGTTAATCATATATTGTCCACAAGGTGGCACCCTTTCACAAATAAACAGAAAGTTCCATGTCCAGTTACATTTTGTCCCATAAGTGGTTCCCACCCCTTTGTCAAGGGAAACCCTAAGACCCCAGTTATTTACTTTTATTACTCCCGAAGATTTCAATAAGGTTCTTATATTTCAATTAATAAAATAAATACACAATATAATGACTTATTTTATTTTAGTAAATAAGGTCAGAATAAATTGTTATGTTTTGATTTTACACATTTTATTTTTTTAAAATAATAAGTATTTTATTTTTTTATTTTTATTTGGTTTTGGCATTTGTATCACTCTCCTAAAACACCCCTGCAGTTACAACGTGAACCCCTAGAGGTCAGCGAACCTCCTGTTGGAAAACCCTTGTTTAATCCTCAGAACTCTGTAAGGATGGCGGGTTAGAAATAAAATGTTCGTAGGGTTTTACGTGTAAGATGGTGTATGTGGTGGGTAAGGAAAAGGAAATCTGGTTTCTCACACAGATGCATAAGACATTAGACAAAGCGACAATATTTCCCAGCACAGTAGTATAGTAGTGACTGAAGATATACTGGATTTGCTGCATGACTGAAGAACTGTACTCTGGCTTTGGCGGATGCTGCGTGAAAAAACACAAAATTAGACACAAACACTTGCACCACAGCAGCTGGCACAGGAAACTAATGACTCTAATTTTCCTGGAAATTGATTAGGCACAAATAATTAAAATGAAGTGACTTCACTAACAATAAATGTACCAAAAAGTAACATGTCCAGGCCACACTTTACTCCAAAATCAAAAGCAAGAAATTAGAAATTAATTTTTGCTTAAAGAAAATCTATTAAAGTCTATTTTAGGACCATTGAGATCTTTTGCATCGTGATAATTGCATATTTTTTTTAAGACAATTAAGCACATTTTCACCCTAAACTCTCTTTGCTGTGAAACCGCAATACATAAAAAATGAATTCTCCTAACTGTAATGCAATAATAATTATAATATAATAAATCTGTCAATGTTAACGTGTTAATGCATGCTATTAAATAAAAATACATTCTTAATCGCGATTTATGCATTTACCGTTAAAGGGACAGTTCACCCCAAAATGTTAATTCTCTCATCATTTACTCACCCTCAAGCCATCACAGATGTGTGTGACTTTCTTTCTTCTGCTGAACACAAACAAAGATTTTTACGAGAATATTTAAGCTCTGTAGTTCCTCACAATGCAAGTGAATGGTGACCAAAATTCTGAAGCTCCAAAAAGCACATAAAGGCAGCATAAAAGTAATCCATAAGACTCTAGTGGTTAAATCCACATATTTAGAAGTGATATGATTCAATTCAAGTCCTTTTTTGCTATATATTCTCTGTCCTGCCCAGTAGGTGGAGATATGCACAAATGTGAATCGCCAAAAACACAATAAGAAGAAAGTGAAAGTGTAGATTGATAGTAATAAAGAACTTAAATACTGATCTGTTTCTCACCCACACATATCATACACTTCTGAAGATATGGGTTTAACCACTGGAGTCTTTTGGATTACTTTTATGCTGACTTTATGTTTGGTCACCATTCACTTGCATTGTATGGACCAACAGAGCTGAAATATTCTTCAAAAAATCTTCAACTGTGTTCAGCAGAAGAAAGAAAGTCTACACATCTGGGATGGCATGAGGGTGAGTAAATGATGAGAGACTTTTCATTGTTGGGTGAACTGTCCCTTTAATAAATCATAAACCAGCATAAACACTGGTTGTAATCTTTGTGATGTGCCCGCCTGGAGTCATTTCACTGGCACACACACCACAAACACAGCCGTGTTAGTGATCAAATAATGGGGAAATTACCTCTTCCAAAATTCGGGAAATTATTATTTTTCATATTGTTTTGTTTTCTTTCCTAAGATGGAAATAAGTGCATTCTGACAGTAACTGCAGTAGAGGCAAACCTCTTTCAGAAAGTCCTTGTCCAGCTCACTGAAGAGCCTCTGGAAGGCCTTGGCGTCGATGAAGCCGTCTGGGAACTGTTGAGCAGCCTGAGAGAGAGAAAAACACTGGTCAGACAAACACTCATAGCATGCACTGCCTAAATATCTCTTTACCTTTATGATAGCTTGTCTGTGATATGACTTCATGTGAACTCTACCCATGACCTGCAGAAAGGTGTTTACTGCCACTCGCTCCCTGAACAGCAACAGGAGAAGTAAAGTCACAAGGTGAAAAACCCCACATAATAAACGTGAGTGAATGTTTGCACTAAGCACTATGAGGGTGAACGAGTGACATCTTACACATGGCCTTCAGATTGACTACTGGTGTGTCCTCGTCCCGGACAGCACAGCACCTCAAAAGCAGCACGGATACCCAGACGTCTCCGAATTATAGATGTCTGAACTGACATCTAAACAGATTGACAGAGATACCATAATTAATGAAAGTTTTTCCTGCCGTTCTAAAACCCATATTAATATTTTTCTTCCATCAAACACAAGAGATTTAGCAGAATGTTCAAAAAGGACCAAACGGCATCATAAAAGTAGTCCATATGACTCTTGCACTATATTCCAGGAAGCCATATGATCACTTGAGAGGAATTCAAACTATACATGCAAAAGACCGTACACAAATTAGATTTTGGGGCTACGGCAAAGGGGAAGATTTTCAGTGAATAATGACTGAAATAATGGTCCGTTCATCACACAAAGATTGTATAGCTTCAGAAGACTTGGAATATGGTGCACAAGTCATATTGACTACTTTTGTGGTAACTGAATGGTGTTTCTTTTGTGATTTTTACATTTACATTTATGCATTTGGCAGACGCTTTTATCCAAAGCGACTTACAGTGACTTATTACAGGGACAATCCCCCCGGAGCAACCTGGAGTTAAGTGCCTTGCTCAAGGACACAATGGTGGTGGCTGTGGGGATCGAACCAGCAACCTTCTGATTAACAGTTATGTGCTTCAGCCCACTATGCCACCACCACTCCCATTTTTGACACTTGACAGCCACTGGTCACTGTGTGCTTTCGTTGTATGGAAAAGAGCATTGTGAACATTCTTCAAAATGTATCTTTTTGTGTTCGACATAATTAAGAAAGCCATACGAGTTTGGAAAAATATGAGAATGTGTAGATGACAAAATGTTTATTTTTATTTTTGATAGAACTATCCCTTTACCAGACAAGTGTCTAATATATGTCACTCACCAGAAGATATCCTCTGAACTGGTTATAAATAATAGCAGTCATTAAATTCATCAGTAAAAAAGTTCCTAAAAGAAACAAAAGCAAATGAATGCGTTAACCTCAGGTGTAAAATTCTGAATGCATGGATTATATAATGCAATCTGCATAAGTGGGTGAATCAAGAACACCATATGTCTGGATCATGTTTCACCCCAAAATCTAAAGAAAAACATAAGAATATAAATCAATGCGTAAATGCATTAAGAAAATGAAGCTTATTTTTGACCATTAACATTTTTTTGCATCATGACAACTGCATTGTTTTTATAAAATTAAGAGGAACTGAATAGAATTGATGCTGATGTAAATAAAAATACTTATTATATATTACAGTGATGAGAATATCATTAAGAATAATTAATATTCTTTATGCAAAATGATTTTATTTAATGTATTTAGTTAATGGTGAAATGTGATCGGGACAAATTTCAAAGAGATTCACCCACAAAACCAATTTGAGTGCTCTAAAACTTACCAAGCACAGTAAAGAGAACGAAAAATATTGAATAGCCACGGTTCAGAGAGTACGCTGGAATCATGACTGTTGAGAGAGAGGGACATTACAAGAAAGGCGATAGCTCATCGTGCGGTTTCATGTTTAAGATACTTGTGAAACAGGCCATTCTCTCAAGCCACAAGACATCATGTCATGTGATTAAACCAAATGACTCACAGTGTCACAGCAATGATCCTGAGGTGACAGAACATTCGATATAGACGTGCTAAAATGCCACATGTGCCACTTAAGCATTTAAATGTTACTGACTCATTCAGAGACTAACACCTCCTGAGAAACTTTAAAGCAGTAATTGTTATAATGATCAAAGGCAAACCAAGGTGTACCGTCAGGGTTGTTGGCTGTGGTCAGCAGCACTAGAAGAGAGGACAAGGCCTGTGGCAGGTTTTTGAAATATGTTTTCCATTCTCCATTCTTCTTAGGGTCCTACAACAACATACAGTTAGGAATAGAGACTTTATAAGTCTCTATTAATATGACTTCATATTAAAGGGTTTAAATTTATGTTGTTCCAAGCTTGTTTGATTTTCCTTCTTCTGTGGAACACAAAAGGAGATGTTAGGCAGAATGTCTCAGTCACCATTCACTTTCATTGTATGTGGAAAAAAAAAAACCATTGAAAGTGAATGTTGACTGAGGTTGCCTATGATCTACTTTTGTGTTCTGTGGAAGTAAGAAAGTCATAGCGGTTTGGAACAACATGATGATGAAAAGGAAATGAAAGATTTGTCATTTCGGGGTGAACCGTCCCATATCAGAACACAAAAATGACAAGCATATGAGCACTTGCATCTGATTCGGCAAAGATCAGCATTCCAGTCATGGTGAATAAGCAAAGGTGTAGTGCCAGAAATAGGATAACACTGAAACAGAAACAGAGAAAGAGAGAGAATGCTTTGAGTCAATGTTTATTTCATAACCCTTCGTATTATAATCGTAGAATGAGACCGCACACATTGAGAAGAGAAAAATGTTCCCCACAGTATATATGGAATTAAATGGAGTCATTTTAAGGAGATAAACACTTCTTACAGGAATGAGGATATTACCTTGCTATCTCTGGAAGAGTTCTTTTGACACATTTGAGAGTTTTCTTCATGAGAGTGGAGTTTTGCAAGAGGAAAAATGGGCGAATCAGTCGTCTGACTCTTAAACTCTGTGGATCAAAATGACAAGATTACAACCAGTGAATCTGGTACTGAATGCTGACTGATTCAATTCATATCTCAAAGCTTGAGCAGTTCATTGATTGACTGTTTTCAGATCCTGACAGACAATGCAGGATTTTTAGCTTTTGTTATATTTAGTTGCATAACTTTAAATGAGTCATATCATGAAAAATATTTTTTTAAATAAGAGCTTATTGTTCAAGTTTATTTTACTTCAGACACTCTTGAAATATATTATAAAACAGTTTAGAAGGTACTAAGTCTTAAAGGTACAGCAGCAAAATAATTACATTATTAGTAGACCTAGTATATATACACTCACCTAAAGGATTATTAGGAACACCATACTAATACTGTGTTTGACCCCCTTTCGCCTTCAGAACTGCCTTAATTCTACGTGGCATTGATTCAACAAGGTGCTGAAAGCATTCTTTAGAAATGTTGGCCCATATTGATAGGATAGCATCTTGCAGTTGATGGAGATTTGTGGGATGCACATCCAGGGCACGAAGCTCCCGTTCCACCACATCCCAAAGATGCTCTATTGGGTTGAGATCTGGTGACTGTGGGGGCCATTTTAGTACAGTGAACTCATTGTCATGTTCAAGAAACCAATTTGAAATGATTCGAGCTTTGTGACATGGTGCATTATCCTGCTGGAAGTAGCCATCAGAGGATGGGTACATGGTGGCCATAAAGGGATGGACATGGTCAGAAACAATGCTCAGGTAGGCCGTGGCATTTAAATGATGCCCAATTGGCACTAAGGGCCTAAAGTGTGCCAAAAACATCCCCACACCATTACACCACCACCACCAGCCTGCACAGTGGTAACAAGGCATGATGGATCCATGTTCTCATTCTGTTTACGCCAAATTCTGACTCTACCATCTGAATGTCTCAACAGAAATCGAGACTCATCAGACCAGGCAACATTTTTCCAGTCTTCAACTGTCCAATTTTGGTGAGCTCTTGCAAATTGTAGCCTCTTTTTCCTATTTGTAGTGGAGATGAGTGGTACCCGGTGGGGTCTTCTGCTGTTGTAGCCCATCCGCCTCAAGGTTGTGCGTGTTGTGGCTTCACAAATGCTTTGCTGCATACCTCAGTTGTAACGAGTGTTATTTCAGGCAAAGTTGCTCTTCTATCAGCTTGAATCAGTCGGCCCATTCTCCTCTGACCTCTAGCATCATCAAGGCATTTTCGCCCACAGGACTGCCGCATACTGGATGTTTTTCCCTTTTCACACCATTCTTTGTAAACCATAGAAATGGTTGTGTGTGAAAATCCCAGTAACTGAGCAGATTGTGAAATACTCAGACTGGCCCGTCTGGCACCAACAACCATGCCATGCTCAAAATTGCTTAAATCACCTTTCTTTCCCATTCTGACATTCAGTTTGGAGTTCAGGAGATTGTCTTGACCAGGACCACACCCCTAAATGCATTGAAGCAACTGCCATGTGATTGGTTGATTAGATAATTGCATTAATGAGAAATTGAGCAGGTGTTCCTAATAATCCTTTAGGTGAGTGTATATATAAGCTATATCACATGAGCAAGAGTGCTATATGGCCCTACATTCAGCACTGCTGTGATTCAGCCACAGGCCGATTGCTGTAGGTAATCACAGCAGTGCTGATTTAGGGCCATATAGCACAATTGCGAGTGTGATATTGCTTATATACAACAGTTCAATGAACAAGTACATTTTAAAAATTTAGGAAAAACTGAGTACAGTCATAAAAATGCATTTGTGCATGGAAGTACTTTATTATACGACGGATCAGAATCTGCCGTTGCTGGTTCAAAACAAATGATGCGTCCAAGCCTTCATTAGTAATTCAAAAATGTGACTTCAGAAATAGTATTACGGCTTGTGCTGTTCCTAACAAGTCATTGGATAAACAAGGATAGACAGATGGATGTGTGTGTTTGTCTGTGTGTGTGTGTGTGTGTGTGTGTGTGTGTGTGTGTGTGTGTGTGTGAGAGAGAGAGAGAGAGAGAGAGAGAGAGAGAGAGAGAGAGAGAGACGGAGCGTGTGTGATCACCCGTTGCCACTCCCAAGAAGAGATGCTTACAGCTTTCTGAAGATCAGCTTTCTCAGTGGAAAAATAGTGTCCAAGCAGGGGTATTTCTCCCTATTTCTTGGTAGCCGGTGCGCAATAGTCATTCACTAAAGAAACCGCAATGTCCTCCATTTTAAACAGTATGTCCACTCCAATGTGGAAAGTCCGATGAGAGGTAAGCGCCTTCAGTTCGCGTCATTCATAAAAAAAATTCACGTCACCTAACTGGCTCATATTACACACAAAAATTATATTTTGCCACCACCTGCTGGCTAACATATGTAATGTTAAAAAAAAAGACACTCTTAACACATCTGCACTGTTCTTACACTTTAGTTTAGCACGGCACGAACACAAGCGGAGTGATACACACACACAGTGATGCGTCAGAGTGCTGATGGTATCAGACCATCAGTGCTTATGGAACATCTCTCGTCCAATCAGATTCTAGGACTGGAACTAACTGTATATATATATATATATATATATATATATATATATATATATATATATATATCAGTTGGCATCACAGGGAAATGTTCTGGTTATTGGTTTTGTCAATATTGGGTCAGTTGTATACAGTTTTGTAATACAGTTATCATTAACTCACCTCATTGCACATCATGCTAACACTCAACATCCAATCAATAACTGATGCTGCAATGACTATTACATAGCTAATCAGCCATTTATTCATCTGAAACTCCTCCCGTCCTATCAGACAGCTCTGCGGAACAAAATAGAGGCCTTATATTACAATAAGATATAAAGCAACACAATATTTGTTTATGCCACATTACCAAATTAGTTGTAGCAGTAACTATAGTATATATTTGAGGGTAACACAATAGTCAAAATAACATAATAAAATAATAATCATTTCAGAACTTCTACGCTGAAACCAATGCATTGAATTTAGACAATTTAATCATGTATATTTGTTCCACGTGATGTTGCATCAACATATTTTTCTCTCTTTGTTTAACTGTTTATTTCTTTTTCAGGAAACATAATGGAATAAATTCCCTGCCCTCATCCAGTTGCCCATGTTGTTCAACATACTTGATTAGCTCACATAATGTAATCGAGTGCACATTTGAAAGAATTACATTCATCGAAAGCAAAGAAAGCATGTTTAGAAGAGATCACAAATAATCTGATTTAGTAAATCGGACAACCTGCGTTTTCCTATGTTTTTCAGTGTACCTTCACTGTGACGTCTAGGATGAAGACACAAAGGCAGACCATCTCGATACCCTCCGTCAGTCCGCATGGTGGCTGCCAGGGCTGGGGTTTGAAACGTATGTCCGAGGTGTAGGTCAGAGAGGAGGGTCTCTCAATGAAGGCCAGAGCCAGCACAATGGCAATGGTGAACCCCAGACCCCTTCGAGAGATGGAGGTAGTGTGTGAAATAAAAAAAATGTAATTCACAGTTTAAATGACAAATCTGTGTTTGGCTCAAGTAAGCAAAGAGAAACATGTAGAGTCATACCAAACATGCAGCAACAGGTCATTCTTATTATGTTTTGGGTTTAAAACAACTATCAACAACATCTGGGGTATGCCGTCACTTACCCCGGAATAAACAAACATTCTCCTACTATTTGTAAAACAAACAGAAAATGACAGTAATGCACTTACTGGTCTATAGGACAAAGAACTGCACTGTGATCATTGTTAAAATACATAAATACATAAATGTTAAAATACTGGTTTCGTAAGCCACAAGATTTATAGGAGATTAATATGAGAGAATTGCTTGCTAAACTTGTCTTTGTAACGTTAAACCCAGTTTTTCAACCAGGGTCAGATTGGCCATCGAGAGAATCGGGACGTCTCCCCGATGGGCAGCTAGCAGGATGATGCATATTATGATAAAATATAAATAACAAAAAAATAGCCAATTAAACAAATAAACCTCCTTTAAAATATTGTATTATTGCTGTACAATATACTTTATTTAATTTTGAAAATCAAAAATGAGCCCCATCATTTATTGTACATTTCTAAATGTTTCACGCGCCCATCTTTGTCACCGGATCAAAGAGGATCGTGAAAGGGGCTGTTTACACTGAATGTGCCCTTGCGCTACAAAAAAGCTAGACGTAGTGCAACGAATAGAACAGAAAAGAAGGCAGGTGTACGGAGAGACATTTTTTTTACTTGTCACGGTGTCTAAAAAAACACAGCGTTCCTGCACGAGAGACTGAACAACAGCGAGACGCGGAAGTAGGGCTGAGCATCGTTCAACATTTTCCAATATCGATACCGATATTGATATCTTGACTTCGATACCGGTTCCTAAACGATACTTTGGTCAGAAAGAAAAATGTTTTAATAAAGTGATAAAATAATAAGTAATACGTAAATGGAAGTGCAACGTAGTGCAGCGTAGTTCTAGCGGGAAGACTAGCAGCTGTACATCATCACATCATTAGCTGGGTAATTCCTAGTCAATCGCACGTAAGCCATTGCTTTATAAGCCTGCTCACAATCATCACATTGCTGTTTCAGTGCGCTAAAACACAGGCAACCTCCGCCACCCCACCACCGCAAGCTGAGCCCTGTCCCACACGGGGGTAGGCTCCTCGCCCCTGCCTCCTATCTCCGGCAGGATATGACGGTTCCGGGCACAACTCCCTCGGACCGCCGGACGGGGCCTACGCCAAAGAGAGAGACATTACTTTGTTTTACATTTATCAAATAAATGGCATCTTAAACTTCACTCAAGCCTGCGTGTCTTCCTGATAGAACCTCCTTTCCATTTACCGTCAGCAAGAATCCGTCTAAACATGCAGGTGGAAAATTACTTACACAAATAAAGACATAAAAACAATTTTAAATGTAAACATAATATTTATAATGCTGATAATAATCACTAAAATATAAATCATGGTTCGAGGTGAATGTATTTTTGTATTATTTTATACATTTTGTGTTATTTTATTTAGTTTGTACTATTTTACAGGCTGCAGAGTTGCGTTCACAATAAACTGCTCAATGGAAATAAAGTGAACTGAACTCAAAGCACCTCCTGAACTGAGATGTCTGAGGTCATTTGCAGCACTCATAAAAAAAAAAAATCGGAAGGCAGAAACAAAGTGTGAGATCTTTAGATGTGTGTGCTCCACGAGACTGCACGCCTCCGTATCAGCGCGTCATATATACGCATATACGGCTTTTCTGTCATCTGTACTTAATAATATAATAAAGAGTGTTTCTTCAAACGTGTGTCTTGTGTCTACAGGCAAATTATTTGTAATATTAATTTGATCATAATAATAGTCTAATAATGATAATAACAATTTAATAGATTAATGGGAAAACGAGCCAAATATTGTCATGACATCGTCAGAGGCATCAGCTTTTGGCGATCACTCTGACCATTATTGATCCTGAGATCATCGTCTGTTTGCGCAACCCGAATGTGCATTTCTCTCTATAAAATAACAAAATGTTCAGATAGTCTCTTGCTTCAGATAGTCTCTTTCCGACACATTCAGAATCATTACGGCTGCGGCTCGCTTCATGCGTGCGCTTGTAAAATTATATTTTAAAGCTCATTATTACGGTTCAGTATTTCTCTGTAATGTAGAACAGTGTTAGCAATATTACTGCTAACATTCTCTCTCAGCCCCCTGGATCTCAAACCATTTCCAGTGTTTTTCCTTGATGCCTAAACACAGCCAATCACAAGCACTTTTAGATTTGGGCATTGCTACATGCTTATTACTGACGTTGATGAGATTAACACCTTAGGTATCGAAATTTGGTACCAAATGACAAGACATTTTTTGATACTCGATTGTTTAGAGGCAATTCGGTTGGTGCCTAAAATGTATCGAACTCGATAACCAGCCCTACGCGGAACAACGTTTAAAGGCGTCCGTCTAGCGCATGTTTAGGAAAACAATTAAAAAACAGTGTGGTCGAATGCAAAAATGTACTTAAGACAATTTTTGGGAAAAATCTTATACAGTATGCCTAATGGTGGATTTACATACAAAGCTAAGAACATTTTCGCCTCGCATTGCTCACGCGAGTTTGACCGCTGGATTATAAAGGTGTGTTTAAATGTCTTTTTTTGTCCGGTTTCTGCACATGTATGACGTTGTGTCATACAATTCTGGGTGCCCACACACCACTACAATTTTTTTATCCATTTTTCCAGATTTCTTCTGCTACTACGTCCGTACGTCAGTGACATCCGGAAAATCTCAATGCTGATAGGCTTTCGCGACAACGCATCATGCGGATTTTTCGCTCGAATTGAAAAATGTCAAATTTCTCGTGTTCGAGTCGCGCCATTTGCTTCATTCGCGCCGCCCCTGCCGCGAATTCGCATCTTTGCATTGACTTTGATGTAATCGCAAAACGCTTGCTTGTAAGTGAACGCACCATCAGACTTTTGCACAGTACTGTATATTAGATATCTATTGTGAAACCTATGTTCAGTGGGCCGCAAGAGTAATTCCCAGTAAAATCTTTTCTCCCAATCTGGTATTGTTTTCAACTCATGTCATGACTCATGTAAAGCCAAGAACTTTTGCATGGCACACTCAAGGATACCAGAAAAGAGACATGAAGCAACTATTCGCACAGTGCTGTTTACATAAAACGCATAATTATGAGCCAGTGATGGCTCAGCGGTTAAGGCTCTGGGTTACTGATCGAAAGGTCAGGGGTTCAAGCCCCAGCACTGCCAAGATACCACTGTTGGGCCCTTGAGCAAGGCCTACCCTATCTGCTCCAGGGGTGCTGTTTCATGGTTGACCCTGCACTCTGACCCCAGCTTAGTTGGGATATGAGATATGTGAAAGCAACTGCATTTCATTGGCTCTGTACGTGCACAATGTCAATAAAGTTGAATCTTAATCTTACAAATTAGAAGTTCATCCTCCTTGAACAGCTGTCCCACTGCTAAAAGGTTAAGACAACTTTATGCTCAGATAACACAATAATGTAAGTAAGAAATACTATAATATTACTATATATATACTGCACATTTCTGCTTTTAAACACATTGGAAGGCTTTGATCATACATTTCCATTGTAAGAGCATTAGAGCATCTTAATCATAGAGTTGTATTGAACACAGAGCATTCCTGTCAGTGTTAATCTAAACAACTATGTATGAATATTAAAAGACCTAAAAACCCTTAAAGCTGAAGTAACTTTTTGGTGTTCAAATACTTTCTCCTATCCCAGCTTAAAACGTTCGGTGGCACTAGTGGCTCTTGTTTGCTTACCATTGATATATTCTGGAGTAATACCATCTATATAATCTCAAGGATCCAGAGTCAAACCTGTGATTGATGGAACGATACTGTGGAAATGACATTGCAAACATAGGAACATATTTTTTTAAATACTGCAGTTAGAATACAGTAATAATAAATATTGAGAAAGGAGCAAATACAATTTTTTACCTGAATTGCATCCTCAATAAATACAACTGCCTGTTGAATAGAGAGGTCTCCATCTAGTAAAAGGAGAGAACATTAAGAGAAAACAGCATTTATTTTGATTGTGCAAAAATATCCCTGAACAGAATTCCTCTTTAACTGCCATAAAGCTTACTGAGATCTGTCTGTAGGTGACAAAAGCACCTGCATCTTTGTGGTAAAATGTATTATTGCCATAAACATCACTCTCAAACTGAATCAACCGGTCACAGTCACTGGGTCAATCTAAGACTAGATATAATCTGAGTTGAAAAGATATTCATGTTCTATGGCTGGCTTCAATTGACAACAACATATGACCCTTTTCCCACCCAGCTTGGTTTTTAGCAGAATTGTACAACACTGGATGCATATTTTTTTTATTAAAACTAAATTATAACCCACGGAATCCCTCATAGTCGTAAGTGTCACAGTATATCCAGGAGTCCCTTGCCAAACCTGAGCTTCTCAACAGGATACGGTATGACCCAGCAAATCCAAACCATGCTTGAGTGTTTGCTCTGTGTGGAACAATACAGATCCAAAGAAAGTTTGCTTTGACTTTGGAACCACTGGATGAATGCAGCTCAGACGGCAATAAAATACGTTTCTGAAATGCTATAGCGGTCGGTACATTAGTCAGCTTAAAATAAAGGTGAGCCAGACATAATGTTCACAAAAGCGTTGCAAAACAAAAGTCTGATCAAGGCTACTTTCACACTTCCATTCAAAACATCAACTCTTAGGTGTTCCCATTCCCAAACTGCTTAAAATGTACCAACAATGGACTGGTATTAACAGAACTTTTCTAACACAAAATGTTCATCCAGACTGAAAAGAGATACCATAAAAATCCACTGTATCATATCATGTGCAAAAACGAATTGCTGCCTTGTTTTACAATGTAATACTGCAGTACTGAATGTATCACCATCAGCCCCCGCTTGACCTCTCCAGTGCAATAATCTCCATTTGTAATTTGATACAACCAACAAAGCAGTAGCAACATTTTGAAGTCAAACTAGATGACCAGCACATTATCTGCTTAAGAAGACAATGACGTGGGGGCCTGGGTAGCTCAGCAAGTAAAGACGCTGACTACCACACCTGGAGTCGCAAGTTTGAATCCAGGGTGTGCTGAGTGAATCCAGTCAGGGTTCCTAAGCCTGGTTGCTAGGGTGGGTAGAGTCACGTTGGGTTAACCTCCTCGTGGTCGCTATAATGTGGTTCTCGCTCTTGGTGGGGTGCGTGGTGAGTTGAGAGTGGATGCCAGGGAGAATAGCGTGAAGCCTCCACACAAGTCATGTGATAAGATGCGCGGATTGACGGTCTCAGACGCAGAGGCAACTGAGATTCATCCTCCTCCACCCGGATTGAGGTGAGTCACTACGCCACCACGAGGACTTAGAGCGCATTCGGAATTGCGCATGCCAAAATTGGGGAGAAAAGTGGAGAAAAAAAAAGAATTTCGATACCTAAGGGGTTAATCTCGTCAACGTCATTGATAAGCATGTAAGCATGCTAGATGTGCCCAAATCTAAAAGTGCCGGTGATTGGCTGTGTTAGGCATCAAGGAAAAACACTAGTTTACGCCGGTTACACCCAGAGACGCGGCTCACACGTTAGGCTGTAGTGTGTATGCGTCCCAACCCCCATAGATGTAAAAGATCAAAAGTGTGGCTACATTTCACCAGGCTCGATGCCAACAGCGTGCGATGCAATATTTGTGACAAGATAATTGCTCCCAAGACAGGCAACACGACAAATCTGATGAAGCACTTGACAGTGCACGGAATAAACTTAAGAGCAGAAAGTTGCTCCATCTTTGACTGCAAGAAGACCGAGCCGGTGCAGTCATCCTCTCAGCGTCCTCCTGCCACAGAGCCTCCTTCAACATGCCCACCACGAGTCCTCCTCCAAAACTACTGATGAATGCAGCGGCGCTAAGACTGGGACTCCGACAGGAGTTTAGACTTCCCTCTATAAACCATGACGACACTTTGTAGAGATATACTTGGTGACTTAATTTTTCTGTTATTTTGGCTGCTACTGTTGTGAAGTTTACATCTAGCAGGTTCACTGGTATGGTTTGCCATGAACAGGTTTGTTTTTTGTTTATAAACAGCTGCCATAAAGCAGAAGTCTAGTGTTGTAAAAAGTCGCATTGGCTGTACTATAAGGAAATATATATATCCTTTTTCTTATTTTCTATTTTATTTTTTTGAGCTACATATATTTCTCTTCATTGAAACAGACAAAGCTCAGAGTGGAAGTGGTTTTGCCTTATTCACCAAAATCCTTGGGCCTATGTGGTCAAGGGTCAATGGGCTGTTCTTTTTTTGTGTGTCTTGTCTGTTCATCCTGTCTGCGTGTTTAGCTGTAAATTATTGTGTATTTGGTACCTTTGTGCCTTGCAATTATTTCTGTGGACCTGCTTTGCTATGTTTGGTCAGTGACTGTATCCTTTTAAACCTTACATTTACATTTATGCATTTGCCAGACGCTTTTATCCAAAGCAACTTACAGAGCCCTTATTACAGGGACAATCCCCCCGGAGCAACCTGGAGTTAAGTGCCTTGCTCAAGGACACAATGGTGGTGGCTGTGGGGATCAAACCAGCAACCTTCTGATTAACAGTTACGTGCTTTAGCCCACTACGCCACCACCACTCCAGATACACTTTATTCTGTTGGTCTGTCACGTAATGCTTTACTTTGGTTCAATGCTTATCTTCATAACAGAAAACAATTAGTTGTCGTACAAGAAAGCAAATCTGTTACATTAGTACAGCAACGAGGCGTGCCTCAAGGCTCAACTCTTGGTCCACTTCTTTTTTCTATTTTTTTAATAATGACCTCCCCTCGATTTGTTCTGAATGTTGTGTTCAGATTATGCGGACGATACGGTAATATACACATCTAAAATTTATTTATGACAGACTGAATTAGCCTTGCAGTCTGATTTTAATACTCTACAACACTGGCTCGTAGCTAATAAATGACTACTCAATAAAACTAAATCTCACACTATGATTTTTGGTACTCGCCAAACATCCAAATCTAAAGCGTATTCATGTGTTATTGCCTGTCTTGATGGTATGCCACTGCAAAGAGTTGAACACACCAAATACTTGGACCTCTGGCTTGACTCTAAACTTTCATTTAAATGCCATATTAATTATATTATGAAGAAAATTTACTTTGGTTTTGGTGTTCTTTACCGATCCAGAAACTGCTTGTCATTTACTGTTAGAAAGAAGCTTGTGTTTCAACTCATCTTACCAAAATTGGATTATGCAGCATGCTGATGTGGTATATCAGGCTGCATCCAAAAGTAATCTTCTTCCTCTTAATATAGTTTATAATAGACTATGTATATTTGTTCTTGGCTGTCCTTTCATAACTCATCATTGTACAATGTATGAAACTCTCCTACCACAAGAAGACAGCGACATCGGCAGCAGTTTATCTTTATCAATTATCCTCGCTATTTAAAACAGTTTATGGTACCTGTTACGGCACACTTGGTCTAGGGGTATGGGAAGGTGGGTAACAAATGTATTGGAGAGAGTGCAAAAGTGACCCTGTCTCCAGGTCCCAGAGTAACCACAAAATCACAACAACGCGTGATATATTATAATATAACAAATTTATTAAAGAATTCATTGGGATGAATGGAAAACTTCAGGAGTGGAATCGGCTGAAATGACAAACAAAAGACATTCTTCCTAAAGGGGTTTAAAAGGTGACTTACCTATCAAAAATTAAAAGAAAAGAAAACACAAATCACTTCACCTAACCCCCTCTCTATAAATAACCAAGAGAAAACAGAATGGCGTCCACCTCCCTACTAAATAATCCCACTACACAAACAACTTAAATAGATTCAAATTAAAGTCAAACTGGGGTAATAAACTTGTAGAAGTTGCACATTCAAACCCTCAGGACGTAACATACCCGTTTCCTCTAATTATCAATTGAGACTCTGTACGGGTCTTTTTATCTGTTCCTGCAGTCTCTAAGTCAATTCCTGAGAAAGCCTTCATGTTTAAAGCACCTTCATGTTTAAAGCACCTTCTGATTGGAATAATTTACCTGTAAATATTCGATCCATATCATCTCACCACTTATTATACGATTAGTTGTACATGTTCATATTAACACCTGTATAATCATGTTTTATAATTGACCTTAATTCTATCATTGACATTAATACTCATATAATCTATACAGGAATGATCCATTCTCGTGCTCTATTTGGAGTATGAACTCCTGATTTTGTAAATCTTATTTTTATTTTATTTTTTTATTTTTTTGCTTGTTTGCTTGTCAAAATATTTTATTGTTTAATTATCTTGTTGTTTTTTGTTAAACGTTTTGTCTAACTGTGCCTATATTTAATTTTTTTTCTTTAAGGACCCCCCTTGAAAACGAGATGTTACATCTCAAGGGGTTATTCCTAATAAAGTATTTCCAACATTAGGTATCATGAACTAACAATGAACATATTTTTACAGCATTTAATAACATTTGTTAATGTTAAAAAATGGTTAAAAACATTTTTGAGTGAATGTACAGTATGTAGGCTACAGTAGCCTATATAAAACTTTATTTTATTTTATTATAAATTTTTTTATTTAGCAGCTTTTCAAAAATCAGCACTAATACGATCAATACATTTTCAAATAGAAAGTTTTTTAAACTGATATGAGTAAAGACAATGACTTAATACTTTTACAGGCTGCTTGTTGAACATACCCTCTTCAATGTGACGGGACAGTCGTCTTGATCTTGGCGGTTCTTCATGTTGGTGACCACTATCGTGAGATCCATAATCACGTGTACCCCGGTTAATTCTCCCCGCCAGTAACGGCTCAGGCTCACCTTCCATCAGACAATCAGTACAGAGATGACGAGAGACTTAAAAGCACGACTGCGGCAAAGTTGTTTTTATATTGGACATTCGGCAGGCAAAGTTAGGGAGTGTCTCTAAAGTGCGAAACGGACAAAGACCGGTGAAAAAACAGATTACTCTGTTGCCATAAAAACATGTGTAGCTTTATCCAGATGTAACTTAATATTGTCAAACAAGATAGGCCTAAGTAGAAATATATGGTACAAAAACAAAACAAAAAAACATTTAAAGCCACAGATGGCTTATTCCCTCGGATATGTAATGATGTTATAACCATGGGACTAAAAACAAAATGTTTATTATTTCGGTTCGTTCTGAGCAAAAACTGTATTTTAACGTTCCAGTTCAGAAGTCCTGCAGCCTCCTTTCCAAAAGTTACCATTTAGAACAAAATAAAAGAACGGTTAATAAAGTTATTTTAAAAATGACAGTACTCTGCACTAAGGGGTGTGTGAAATACCAATTGCAGTGTTGCCAGATCTCACCTAGAGAAACAAGCAACATGGTCTGGTAAAACAAGCCCAAAATAAGCCACTTGCCTCGCCAAAATAAGCAATATTTATTTTACCTGTATGGTGGATTTATCTGCATAGACATCATAACAAACAGTTCATTATCATCATGCATCATATCTAACAGTGACTTGGAAACAACTGAGAAATGTACTTTTTACCTTTAATAATGTTTTCCTTGTATCTGGATTAGCTGCGCATGTATATGTAGAAATTATACTTAGTTGTAAAAAATAAATAAATATATATATATATATATATATATATATATATATATATATATATATATATATATATATATATATATATATATATAGTACTTTATAAATGTATTCCACTACAGATTACAGAATACATGCTGTAAAATTGAATTTGTAATGTATTCCGTTAGATTACTCAAGGTCAGTAAAGTAATCTAAATACTTTGGATTACTTCTTCAGCACTGGTAGATGTTTTTCGCTTGTTTTGACTATAAAAACTCTGCCAGTAAGACAAAATACACATGTTTAAAATACATTCTCTGAAAAACCTAAATATCTTATGCAGTGTTGTTTCTATAAACAAGATCAATCAAATTGATCTTGTTTTCAGGATTTTTAGATATTTTTACAGGAAAACAATACAAAAAATATTATCAAGAATATGATTTTTTGCCCTAATATCAAAGATCTTACTAGAAAAAAGAAATTATGATCTAACATGAATTTTCTTGATAAGTAAATATGATCGTGTCTGGTAACATGTGCATGTAAAATGGCTAGAAATAGCATTTTAGCTTAGCATAAAGCTAACAGTTTACACAAGGTTTATTTCTATTTCTTCTGCTCCAAACTTACTTCAAACGTACTTCTCTGTCTGCTCGTATGAATGTAACACATCATAAGAAAGTGTTTCACCGCTGTTCAAATGCACTTTGGATCGCATCATTTATATGTATAAATGTTTTCCATCTGAAGGACTAAATATTAAATGAAACAAATGACAATAAAATGCAAAGTAATCTCTTCAGTAATCAAAATACTTTTTGAATGTAACTGTATTCGAAATACCAATTATTTCAATTGTAACTGTAGTGGAATACAGTTACTTGTATTTTTTATTATAAATACATGTATTCCGTTACTCCCCAACCCTGGTTATCAAAAACCTCTTCATTCAGAGAATGCATCATCCACAACGGACAATTAGGCAAAGAAATGTGTGATGCACAGGGGCAGGGCTGGACTGGTATAAGTTAAAATGAGTCGCCACGTTATGCAGAACAGACCACAAAAACGTGTCGCGATATACAAAAAGACAGCAAACTGCACAGGGGTGTAGCTACGTGGTGGACATGGGCGGCCAGTGCCACCCCTGATTGAAGCTTGGCCACCCCTCTGGCCACCACTGTTGTGCAAAGCACTTTTGACAACACTGACAGACAGGTGACTTTTTTCGCCGCTCTATGATGCAAACAGTCTGCACTATTCAGGCCGAACAGCTGCGAACCGCCCACACGGCACAAACCTCTGTGTGTAGAGATGTGACGACATATCACGACCGTTGCAGTGTATGAGATCAAAATCCAAAAATAATAAGCGTGAATCAAAATGAATGAGCTCAGATAAAAAAATAATAAGCGCAAAAATATATAATCACATTTAAAATATGCTGCAAAAAAACAACAAAATTATTAAAGCAAACTCATCAGAATTGCGAACAAAGTCATGTTTTCCTTGGTTATATTACTGTTTTTTGTGCTCTCTGACAATTTTGCTCATATTTTTAAAAAAAATTATACTTACGTTGTATTTTTCTTTGCTTTTGTTTCCAAGTTCTGCGCTTGATTTCCCAAAATTTGTGAGTGGATTTTCATGTAAATCAGGGGGCGTTTTGCATCCCTTTTGGTCCACTAGTTTTTGATTGACAGCTCCTCTAACCAATCATTCGAAGAGGGGAGATGACGTCACTTCAACGCAACTTCGATATTGTATTATTTGTGGTTGAAAGATACGCTACTTTTGTCTGATTTTAGTATTTTCCGCCAGCTCTAGGAAACATTTTGTTGTCCGAGTAGGCCATCATCATAGTCCGTTAACACATGTATCGAGTCAGCTGAATTTAGTGAGCGGAGTCTTTAGTTTAGGCATTATTTAAGACTCTCTTGTTTGTAGGTTATTAGCTGCATAACTAAAAAAACAAACAAAAGCAAGGCTGGGTTGGTTTGGATGTTTGTACCAATGAAGTCACGAGTTCCAAGAAATAAAATCCAGCATATTACAATACTGATGAATATAGACATGCTTATATATAACTGGACTTTTAATTATTATTATTATATCAAAAATCTAAAAGGTGTGCATTATTGCTGACACCTACATGCGCACATTCAAGTTGTTTGTTTGCATGCAAGTCATTTGCTACTGAAGTTGTAAACTCTGTTAGGGAAATGTTTGTACATGTTTTGGAGATGTATGCTCCAAAGTCGCCTGTATCTTTAGAGACGGTCCCTAAATTTGCCACTATTTGTGAATCATGTGTTGATTTGGCAAAAGCAGTAGACATAAAGGAGGCACTCATTTGCACATTTGAAAATGAGATGAATGAGCAGGTATTTGATGATGTCTGGACAACAGTTTTGGTTATTGCTGATAAAATCGGTACGGAAACCGTTCCCAAACGAAAGAGGAAGTTAAGATCTAAGCTAGAACCAATCTGTGTCATGTCCACAGTAGGAAGTCAAGCAGCTCTGAATAGCAGAAAGAGTTTTTCAGAGCAGGGATATTTTACCAGGATTTGGACATTGATGCTAAATGAGCTGAGGACTAGATTTTCAGAACAACACTGTGACATAATGAGGGGTATCCAAGCTCTAAATCCATCTAGTGAAACATTCTGTGAAAAGGATGTTCTGTTTCCATTTGCTATGATGTACATATGGGTCTGTTCAAAAAGAGAATTTTGAAATGAAAGGTAAAACAGGAGATACAGAATCCATCCAGTATATTAGACCTAGCTGTTTTTGTTGAGCCATATACGGATGTTTTCCAGGAATTCTTTAGGCTGGGTAAAATTGCAGTTGCAATTCCAGTCAGGTCTGCTGCATGTGAGCGCAGCTCCTCCAGCCTGAAGCTTATCAAACCTCATCTCAGAAGTTGCATGGCAGAAGATATGCTGAGCGATCTGGGGATTTTGAGCATAGAATGTAGTAGAGCGAAATCGCTAAATCTGGATGAGTTTGTGGATATCTGTGCCAGAGATCACAAGAACTGTATGCAATGATTTGTCACTTGCACAATCCACTTTGTCTCCCCATATAGTCATGCAAAGGCACATGGTTCTTGCTTTTTCTTGGGAAATAAAGAGCATTTTCACCTATCAATGTTCTTTCTATGTTGTTTCAGATAACTTCCTATAATTTGTAACATTTCTCTTTTTGTAATGTTATTTGACAGCGGTTTTCAGGGCAATAGATTGATTTGCCAAACCCTTTGAACGTGAAAAGTTTGAGAATAACATTTACATTTATGCATTTGGCAGACACTTTTATCCAAACCGACTTACAGAGCCCTTATTACAGGGACAATCCCCCCGGAGCAACCTGGAGTTAAGTGCCTTGCTCAAGGACACAATGGTGGTGGCTGTGGGGATCGAACCAGCAACCTTCTGATTACCAGTTATGTGCTTTAGTCCACTACGCCACCACCACTCATAACATAGACAGATTAAGCAGGGCAAGACTGTCTTCACTATTCCTGTGTTAAAGACTTGATCATTTTGTTTAATGAGAGTCCCATAGGATTTTTTGTTTGCTAACTTAAGCTTTTTGTCTGTATAGTTTTTTCCTTCTTTTCACTCAAATAAATATTTTAGCCTATTTTTAAGATGTCTGAATTTCAATTGAATAACACATTTCCATCTAATTGAATTGAATAGTCTCGAAGAAAATGTAATTAATACAACTTCTAGTTTATACAGGCTGTGTTGTGTATGGTCCCTACATGTCCGAAGTGCGAATCGGTTCGACCGAATCTTTAAAAAAGAACCAATCAAATGAAAGATTCGGACATGCTACAGATCACCTTCCGTTCATTCAGCGCAGGTACTGGCCTTATATCGCACTCCGTTGCTTAAATTAATTTCATGTTTCTATATTTGCCTTTTAAACGTAATATTTTAGGGGATAATACCCACAATGCTCAGTTTGCTCTAAGTTTTCCAGGAACATGAATTTATCGAGCGGTTTTGAGACGGGCTGGTCTTAAGAACAGTTAAACAGCATACTATTGAATTACAATGAAGCTTTGAAAATATATATATATATATTTCCTCTTATTTATTGATAAATAAGTCACGTGTGTGTGTGGTTGAGTTGATAGTCAGAATGTGTCCTGACCGTTACACACATGTGAAAAGGAAGTCAAACCCCAAACTCCTCCACATCCGCCCTCATGTTTTCTGTTTGCATGTTATCTCTTTGACTTCCCTGAACCTGACACGACTCATACGATTAATTAAACAATATATTCAGATATGGATATATGTCCATAAAAACGAAGTAATGTGAATCAATACAATTGCTCTAGATTTTTAATAGAATCAGAATACAATCATTTATTTTTGGTCACACATTATACACACAGTTTGTTGCATATATACAGTTAAATTTATTAGTTTTCACATATCCCAGCTAAGCTGGGGTCAGAGTGGAATAGTTCACACAAAAATCTAAATTCTGTCATCATTTACACACCCTCATGCCATCCTAGATGTGTATGATATGATGAAGGCTCTTTTGGTCCATAAAAACGAGTTAAGGGTGATAAAAACTTTGAAGCTTCAAAAAGCA
This sequence comes from Xyrauchen texanus, assembly GCF_025860055.1. Taxonomy (NCBI): domain Eukaryota; kingdom Metazoa; phylum Chordata; class Actinopteri; order Cypriniformes; family Catostomidae; genus Xyrauchen; species Xyrauchen texanus. Next base: position 8,773,330 of record NC_068277.1, read on the forward strand.
CATAAAGGCAGCATAAAATTAATCCATGACACCCTGTCTACAACGAACACTTCCTGATCCATGACTTATTAAAAACATCTTATTATATATATATATATATATATATATATATATATATATATATATATATATATATATTTAAATATATTTAATAATATTTAATAAGATTGTATCCATACATTGTTCGTTCTGTGTAATTTTGTACATCTTATTAAACGGGCAGGGCTCCAGCACAATATGTGGACTTTTCAGATGGTTCCTTACCCACCCAATTTATATCAATGTTAAATTAGCAATCTGGAATGATTTCACCGTGACACCATCTGACCAGGTTTAAATACTGGACAAATCGCATCCTGTATTGATTCAATACGGGACGCATCATTTCATCTTTAAATATGGGACGATCCCGTATTTATGGGACGGGTGGTAACCCTATGTCCGCGTCCGTTATAGACAGGTTGCAAGACTCCACATCGAGTGTTTTAATCCACATCGTCTGAAGCTATTCAATCGGTTTTGGGTGAGAACAGACCAAAACATTATTCATAATAAAATTTAATAATTCTTGTTGCACTCTCGGTCTCTGTCTTGGCAAGTACATTTCTGATGCAATTGAAACTTTGTAATGCAGCACTTTTTGTGTTAATGTCTCCTTAAGATGAATCGCTTATGTTGTCCCATTGGATAAAAGTGTCTGCTAAATTAATAGATGTAAATGTCCTTTTTCACTATAAATATTGACATCAGCTGTCTCCTTAGCAATCATGATTTCAAGCTCGATTACACTTCCTAGCACCACCTAACGCTCTGCACAGGAGTCAAGCACTAAGAAGTGTAATCCAGCTTGAAATCATGCTCGTGCCTAGAGACTGCAATGGCAAGATGTATGGTTAAAAATTAAATAAAAAATAAAATACAAAAAAAAGAGTTATATTTTGGTCTGTTCTCACCCACACCTACAATGTAAACAAATAAATGTATTTTTACAGTAAAAACAAACAGTATAATTTAACATTCATTCCACATTTTTCAATGAAAGTGTTAAAATCTAAATTTGTTCTTAAATAAAGGTAAGCATCATGTTTCACCTGAGATGTCAGTAAAAAATATTTAGTTTCCAGTGTAATGTTTTTACAGAGAAAATACAGCATAATTTAAAAATAATTTCCAGTTTTTTAATAAGTATTAAATTCCCCTAAAAGTACATTTAATCACACCAAATTCAAATGTATTCAGTAAATATTGCTCACTGAAATAAACAGATTTTATTTCTAAATTTATGTTTTGAAGTTCTTAATTTGACGCCACAAGATATTAAGAAATGCTCTAACAATGTTATTTGTATTTACAGTCAAAACATGTTTTTTAATTAATGTTCTACCAATGTTTTTTTCTTCTTCTAATGAACGGTTAAAACATTTAATTAAATTTTATAGTTGAAACGTGTTTTTTCAAATTACATTTTGAACATGTAATTTCAGTTTATTGTTGAAACACCTTTTTAATTTTGCAGTCTAAACATGTAAATTCACTTCACGGTCTAAAACATGTATTTCAGTTTATGTTTATGTTTCATTTACCATTATTTAGCAAAAAAAAAATCTCATTTTTTCCTCAGTGTATCATATCGCTTCTGAAGACATGAATTAAACCACTGGAATCTTATGGATTACTTTCATGCTGCCTTTATGTGCCTTTTGAAGCTTCAAAGTTTTGGATGCCATTCACTTGCATTGTATGGACCAACAGAGCTGAGATATTCTTCTTCGTTTTTTTCAGCAGAAGAAAGAAACTCACACACATCTTTGGCCGAACTAACCCTCTAAGTGTCTGTTTTGGGGGGAGACTTTGTGGCTTTTTATCAGCTCGATGGTTAACAGTGCTATACACATATGCCTCAGACTGCTGATCAAAGTACTATGTTGCTGCGATTGCAGATTTCTGAATGAAAGATTCTGTAGTTATTCACAATAAAGATCTCTTTTCTCTGACAGTTAATCCATGCAGCATTTTGATCATTTAATTTTGAAACATCAATCATCCATACAGTACATCAATAATTATACACATGATTATTTGCAATGCAATGGTGACATATAAAGTTGCAGGGCAGGAGTATTTACGGTTTACAGATTTAAGAAATGTAAAAGATAAACAATAGCATAGCAGCTTTCTACAGATATTTGGAGAAAGTTGAAGTAAGTACTGCATGCTGTCAGACAGAAGGTGTCGAGTACTACTAATATTGCATCAGTGGATGAGGGAAATCTTTAGATCAATGGAGATAACAGGTCTACATTAACCAGCATGTCCCTCAATCGTAGCCACCTATACAACATAAAACAGAATGCATTATATAAACATCAGAATAATGCAGGCATGTATCTGTGTAAAGTTGCAATGATAACTTTTGTTGTTATATACTATTTATCCTGCAGAAACGCTGACCTCATTGTCAATGCAGCGGAACTGCCAAGACCAACGTGTGTTGTAGAGGAAAGGACGAAGGTCAAAGCGGTTGTCATCTGGGCTGTAGCTTTCCGCATGATATGAAGGTGTAACAGTTGTCATCTTATGTCTGTTGACTGAGTACATCCTAAAGAAGTGTTTGACTTTAGTAGCCACCTACAATAGCCAGAGAAAGATGTATTCAACACTGCACAGTGCAGACAGCAAAGCTGAATGCGATTAATCTTCCTGCAATAATTACAAGCATGTTCTGTAATGCAGCAGAGTGAGAGGGCATGTTTGACCTGTGAAGGTGAGAAGGCCTCTTTCCATGAGTGTAGGAGCTTGCAAAACATGCTGTACGGGCCACACTTGGAGATCTTCCTGAGTCTGCCAATCACAGACAGCTCTGAGTAGGTCATGCCCATGTCAGCCTGTCGGAGGGAGGGTAGAGACATGTCCTTAAAGAAGTAGTTCACACAACTATGAAAATTCTCTCATCATTTACTCACATACTGCATCTAAGATGGCATGAGAGTATGACTTTCTTTCTTCTGCAGAACACAAACGAAGATTTTAGAAGTATATCTCAGCTCTGTAGGTCCATACAATGCAAGTGAAAGGTGATATACATTTTGAAGCTTCAATAATTCTCATTAAGGCAGCATGAAAGTAATCCATATGACTCCAGAGAGGTTTAATCAATATCTTGATTGTGATCATGATTTCAAGCTCGATTACACTTCCTGGTGCCATCTAGCCCTCTGTGCATGCATCAAGCACTAGGAAGTGTAATCAAGCTTGAAATCATGATAATTCCTAAAGATGGCAATGGCAAGATGTACAGTGAAAAAAATCGATTAGATCACTTTAGAAGACATGGAATAAACCACTGGAGTCTTTTGGATAACTTTTCTGCTGTCACCATTCACTTGCATGGTATGGTCCTACAGAGCAGAGATATTCTTCTAAAAATCTTTGTTTGTGTTCAGCAAAATAAATTAAGTCAAACATATCTGGGATGGTATGAGGGTGAGTAAAATCATAAAGAGAGAATTTTCATATTTGGTGAACTATTCCTTTAAGGTCTGAGTGCATCTTTTTGCATGCATGCTGCATTATATTTAAAAAAGGAAAGAGGAACTGAGGTGACCTGTTAGAATAGTCATGGAAAAGCCAGTCAGGGCAAAGTAACAGTGATCAAACATTATAAAGATAAGGGCAGAACATTAGAACATTTTCTACAAACATATTTATTAGTACAAATATACAGTACATATACATTTATAAAACACAGATTTTAAGATTTATAAAAGTCTGCAGTGCCTTGCAAAAGTTTGACCAATTTTCGAATTTTCCTAAATTACAAATACTACATTTAAATTTTGTTCTATTTTATATATATATAGACTAGAGATGTTGTTTCAATATATCCACATAATGTTCCTTCCTCATGATGCCATCTATTTTGTGAAGAGCACCAGTCTCTCCTGCAGCAAAGCACCCCCACAACATGATACTGCCACCCCCATGCTTCACAGGTGGGATGGTGTTCTTCGGCATGCAAGTCTCACCCTTTTTCCTCCAAACATAACGATGGTCATTATAGCCAAAAAGTTCAATTTTTGTTTCATTAGACCAGAGGACATTTCCCAAAAAGTAAGATCTTTGTCCCCATGTACAGCTTGCAAACTGCAGTCTGGCTTTTTATGGCAGTTTTGGAGCAGTAGCTTCTTCCTTGCTGAGCAGCCTTTCAGGTTCAGTGGATATAGGACTTGTTAAACTGTGGATATAGATACTTGTCTACCTGTTTCTTCTAGCATCTTCACAAAGTCCTTTGCTGTTGTTCTGGGATTGATTTGCACTTTTCGCACCAAACAAAGTTCATCTCTAGGAGACAGAATGCATCTCCTTCCTGAGCAGTATGATGGCTGCGTGGTCCCATGGTGTTTATACTTGCGTTCGATTGTTTGTGCAGATGAATGCGGTACCTTCAGGTGTTTGGAAATTGCTCCCAAGGATGAATGACACTTGTGGAGGTCCACACATTTTTTTTCTGTGGTCTTTGCTGATTTCTTTTGATTTTACCTCATTTTGATTTTACCTCATACTCATGTCATGTGCAAAGTAGATGTCCTGAATGACTTGCCAAAACTATAGTTTGCATATATTAATACATTTGTTTTAATGACTTCACCCTAAGTGTATGTAAACTTCTGACATCAACTGTGGATATACATATATATACCATAACTGCCGGTCAAAAGTTTTGAAACACTCATTCTTTATTATATTTTTTTTCTTCACATTTTAGAATAATAGTAAAGTCATCCAAACTATGGAATAACATAAATGGAAATATGTTTAGTCACAAATATGTTGTGACTAAACAAAATCCAAAATAAATCAAAACTGTGTTATATTTTAGCATCTTCAAAGTAGTTTGAAGATGAAGATTTGCAGACATGTACTCTTGACATTTTCTCAACCAACTTCTTGGTTTCTTGAGGATGCTTTTTAAACAGTATTGAAAGAGTTCCCATCTATGTTGGGCACTTATTGGCTGGTTATTATTTGGTCAAAGTCATCAATTTCAAAAACGTTTTTATTTTTTTAATTTTTAAGATCATGAGAAACATTTCAGTCAAGTGTTTCAAAAGTTTTGAATGGTAGTGTGCATATATATACACACACACACACACAAACACGATGGTCCTAATAAATTGCCCGATGTGGTCTTCTGCTGTTGTAGCCCATCCGCCTCGAGGTTCGACATGTTGTGCATTCTGAGATACTATTCTGCTCACTACAATTGTACTGAGTGGTTATCCGAGTTACGGTATGATTTTATGCATTGCGCATGAATAAGTAGGTTGTGGCAGGGCGGAGGGCGGGGCCGGGTCGTGATCCTACACACCCGGTCCCGTATTAGGCTAATTATGCCTCCGTGAGGTTTAAAGGTCGACTGCAGAGGGCTGTGCGGGAGAGAGAGATCATTAGCGGACATGTCCGTCATGTGTGTTTGTGTTGTCTTTTAAGTTTTCCATTAAACTATGATTTATATCGTCAAGCCGGTTCTCGCCTCCTCCTTTCCCATCCTTGAGCTGTTTTACATAGGTGTACAGGTGTTCCTAATAAAGTGCTTAGTGATTGTATATACTTAAACTCACAGGACTGAGAATTTTAGTAATGAGTGAGGTTTTGGTGATGACTAATTTTACCTCATCAGTCTGGACCACCTTGCCTTCAGTCAATGGCTCAAGCTCTGCAGTTGGTGGAGCATCCAAGATGCTGCATAGAAGATGCACACATATGTAAAAACATGCTCAATAGGTGCTAAAACCTGAGTTTCTGGCAGACATAGTGAGCTATTTTTAAATGAATGTGTGCCATGCTGAAAATAGAGTTTATCTGCAGTGACCTCATCATCAAAAGTGTGGCAAAAATAAATATTATACACCTTATGAGGGCAGTGAGCTGGAAGTGTTTTACACAGTATTGCAAGAAGCACTTCAGATCCGTCTTACTAACACCCCCTATGGGGTTTATATCAGCACTGGAGCAGTCATACTTTGTGAAGTATCCAGTCAAACTGCGAGAACAGAGAATACGCAGTGTAAATGACCTCCGTTACTCTAGACTGTGGCAAACTGAATACAAGTAACATGTTAAAATGACTCTTAAGTTGACATACCTCTCATCAACATTTGCTGAACCAAGAACTAACAGGCCACCAGGTTTTCCCTGAGCCCACAGCCAAAGCTGGGCAAAAAGATAGGCCAAAATCATCCTAATACGAGCCTGTGTTAAGGACACAAAACATATTTAAGATTTATAGGTTAAGTTCAAAGGATTTGCACTTCTTATTAATGCAGTTGTGAAATTATAAATGTCTAAGTTCAGGAATTAAATTCTGAATGGAACAAGCTGGAAGGTTCACTGAACTTCTTATCGGCTAGCCTCACTCACATGTGATATGTCAAACCAAATGACTAACATGGTGTAAGCTGATTGGTTGTTTGACATGTAATCGTGTAGCCAAAAAACTTGCGTACACTCTCTTTCCCCAAGTAAGTTTTCACTGCAGCACACTGCGAGAGTTTTCTCTGAAACCCACCTCCTCCCCAGCTCCACATGTCTAGATCAGTGTACATGTAGCATGACGCAAAAGAAAGAGTGACGTCACTATGTTAAGTTAAATAAGCTAAATATATTCAAACATAACCATGCAAGCACATATTTCCTGCAAATCGTAGACAAATGTTGAGGTATTGTAAAACAGCAAAGGCATAAACCCTAAACTCAGCAAACCCATAGGTCGTTTGGGGCCCGAGGTGTCCAACTGCAGTATGTCGCTATTAAAACCGTAGTGGTTGTGTTACAATGCCAGCAAATTGCATATGGAAAAAGTCAGCACATTAGTACATACAGAAACAGCATTCTCAAGCCCACACTTTTGTCACAGGTCTTATAGGAGCCACATAAAATAAGACCTGTAAGGAATTCTCTACATCTTTCTAATCACCCTCAATGGATCAATGAAATCTATAGTTTTTCATAATAGCCACTAGCAACTTTGTGGATCGTTATTGCATAAGACTTTGTTCTAATTATCAGTTACCTTTTTCAGATTGTTAAAGCCGCAGTGATTAATTCTTCACTTTGGAATAACTTTCTCCAATCACAGCTAAATGTACAAAGACAACTGTATGTAAACCATTCAACAGGGTTGACTTCCTGAAGAGTGTAAATACAGCCTTTAACAAATGTGCTCTGTTTGTTTGAGCCTCAAACTGTTTGAACAATAGCAGGCGGGCAGTGTTTTTGGCAACAGTTTTTTTTTTCACAGTGCCATTAATGATGCAGAAAATAGAAAGTGCACCTTTAAAGTGTTTAAGGTATTTATAGGGGTCAAAGTATTATTTGCTGAACAAATTATTTGCTTATGAGCGCTAACTGTACCTGAACGTTCTGCAGTGCCAGGTTCTCCCTGGCACTTCCCCCATTAGCACAGAACTGAGGCCATTTCCCTGTTACCATGGAGAAGATTCCCAGCATGCCTTTTACTGCCATGTCAATGTTAATATTCAGGTGGTTACTGTAAGAGAAGAGAATTCAAATAAAAACTAAATGTTTACATTTTCGGAGACGCTTGCATGTGCAAAAGTCAGCGCCACGATGCTAGGATGTTGTGGGTGCTTTTTAGTGCATTGATATTCTGCCCCCTCAATATGAATCAGGATTCGTCCATCAATGTAAGTCTAAGGGGTTTTTGCCACCCATTTTATCATCTGCCAGGTGAAAATTGTAAGCTTGATGACTCAATAAATGTTTCAAAGTAATAGCACACCTCCAGCCTGATCTTATGAAAATTAAAAGACTGTGGCGACATTTTTGCAAAATGACATTACATGATTCATTACAGGTATCGTGACAGGGCTGAGGTGAAATGTCCAATGAGTGGCGCTAAAAGGGAGTTCAATTTTCTCCCAAACAGATGAGGTTAAGGTTAATGCTCTATCGAGTTTTAAATAAACAAAACCTACCAAGATGATTCAAAGGGCACATCGCAGAATGCTCAATGAGGTAAAAAACAACTTGAAGGAATCATTGGAAGTGGTTAAAATCTCTGTTCATGAGCACAGGCATGGTGTCCATGGCAGGACATCAAGAAGGAAGCTGCTGCATTCCAACAAAATAATTGCTGCATGCCTGAAGTTTGCCAAATAACATCTTGACACTCCACAGTGCTACTGGGAAAATGTTTTGTGAACTGATGAAACCAAGTTTGAATTGTTTGGGAAGAACACGCAGCACTATGTATGACATAAAAAGGGCACCGCATACCGACATGAAAACATCATCCCAGTGGTGACGTACGGTAGAGGGAGCATCACTATTTGGGGCTGTTTTGCTTCTAGGCCTGGATCGTTTGCCATCACTGAGGGAAAAAATTAATTCCCAAGATTATCAAGATATCCTACAGGATGTCAGGGTTGCTATCTGCCAGCTGAAGCTCAGTAGAAGTTGGCTAATGCAGCAGGACAATGACCCTAAACATTGAAGTAAATCCACTACAGAATGGCTCAAAAATAAAACTTTTGGAGTGGCCCAGTCAGAGACCAGACCTTAACCCAATAGATGCTGTGGAATGACTCAATCAAAGTGATTCAATAAGTTGTGGTAGGATAATATTCTTTATATTCTTTTGTAACACAAGTTATGGAGAAACCTGATCATACTCTTTACGTATCAGTTAAATGTACTTCATGGAATCCACCGACCTGCCGATCTGAGCAGCGAGATCTTTGGCTCTGTTGCGCGTGTCCTCGGAGGAGTTTTCACTAGCCATGTAGCATGTAGTAAAGAGGCGTCCACACAGCTCATGAGGGTCCCCAGGCCTGTAGAATGAATCATTCACCACCCGCTGCACGTCCTCCAACACCTGACAATCTGAGAGGGATGGAGTGCTTACTTAGGGTTATGAACATTAAATAAGCTTATGAATTAGGTGCTTATTATGTTTTGGAGGGCTGCTGTGCATGTTTATTTGTCTTACTGCCATCTTTGATGGCTTGGCAGATCTGAACACACATGGAGTAAACAATACAGGCAGTCGAGGAACTGTCTACACCACCACTAAGAGGAAGAAGGAAGCCAGCCTGGAGAGAATAAAATACATCAATACAGTAACTTATAGTTGAATCTCATGGTCATATTTCACCCATTAGCAGAGTAGCATAACATTAGCATATTTTATTCACATTTGTGACATTATTTTCATGACAATTAAGTACATTCCCCTCCAGTTCTCATTGCAGTATATGAAAAATCTCATTCTCATTAATGTTATGCACATTTATGATATACTATTTAAACTATAAAATATCTATAAGCCATGGTAGTGCTTATTGCACTGCCTTTAATAGCATAATTTAAAACTGCATTTAAGTATTAAGAAACATCAAGAATAATGAGAATTACCGGTGCAAACAAACTCAAACGTAAAATATCTAAATGCATTACAGTAATGAGATTTGAATATATGCATATTCATAAATGCACATAGATGTAATATGCTAATAAACAACTTACAGTTGTTAAACATAACAGCTGTAAGTTAAGGTAAGAAAATAAGCATAAGGTTTCATTAAATTCTCCAAGTCTACATATGCTACAAATACACACATTCAAATTTGAAGCTACCATGAAAAAACACACCTGTCCACTCCTCCTTAAGTAGTCCCATAACCAACAGGCAGGGCCAAGACTTTAAAAATAAATAATAAAATGTACATTAGATTTCAGAAATGCTGCACCAATAAAACACAATTCATGTAACTTTATAAAGTGCATGAATCTCTATTTTACCCATTTATTAACTGTATATGGATTATAACAAAACTGTATGTATTGCAATTTCAGTTTTCTCTTGCTCATATCAGAAAGTTTATCTCCAAACAGAGATGACAAAGAAGGAAGTTAGGAAGGTCAGAAGGTAACACAAAAATAGTCTCACTGTGAGCAAAACACTAATTTAGCATGTTAAGGGGAAATGTAATCACTTGCATAATTCGGGGGGAACTGGTTGCACTCATAATTACGTTTATGTGGCTTTTTAAATTGAATATGTGTTATGAGGTTGTAGGTGTTAATGCACAGCTCCACTAGAGAGTGACACAGCACATCTATCTCCACTACATACATAAAATACCAGAGTAAAGAAATATTTGTGTATATTAAAGAACAGTAAATAAAGAATATGCAGAAACTTAGGTTTACTTTATTAGAGTAATTTTTGTTTATGATTTGCTGGCCATAACGACAATGTTCCAGTACCTTTAAACTGACCACTATCAAAAGCAAATGTTTTCAGATCCTGATGGCAATTGTAGAAATATCCTATTCAAAATTCAAATTTTACCCATTAGTCATTTATTTACCATTTATTTATTTGCCGTGCCGGCTGACGCCGGTTCGAATCCCGCTCGGAGCGGGTCAAGCAAGACCGGTTACACCCCCATGAGGTGAGATCTTTCAAAAGTACTATTCGTTTATGCACTACAACATTTCCACAGCGGAAAAAGTAACCTAGTGCACTTTTATTTGGAATATTTAATGTAAGAGTGCGTTTGCCTGATCTCTTCTTCTGGGGTGTGGAAAATCCACTCCATAGGCTGGTGTGTGGGCAGACACATGTCATTACAATCAGACAGAGAGAATTCAGTTTTGATTCTCTGATATGGTTTGTGTTCATACTCCTATACATGGAGACAGAAGAATAATTAGGGCTTGATAATATGCTGCTTTCAAAATGGCTTATGTCTTTCAAAGTTGCTCACCATGTGTGGGTGACATCTCTCCCCTCGATAGCTGCGGACATCTTCCAAATCAAGAGTTGCTGTGACAACCTCCTGTACGTTAAAAGAAACCTTAACTGATCCTATATAAATGTTTAGCATGTTCTACACCAACTCAGACTGGAAAGTTTCAGTATTCCAAATTTAAAGGGATAGTTCACCCAAAAATGAAAATGCTCTCATCATTTACTCACCCTCATGCCATCCCAGATGTGTATGACTTTTCTTCTACAGAACACAAACAAAGATTTTTAGAAGATTATCTCAGCTCTGTTGGTCCATACAATGCAAGTGAATGGTGACCAAATCTTTGAAGCTTCAAAAAGCACATTAAGGCAGCATAAAAGTAATGGATAGCACTCCAGTGGTTAAATCCATGTCTACAGAAGAGATATGATAGGTGTGGGTGAGAAACAGATCAATAGAAGTCATTTTTTTTTTACTATAAACCTTGACATCTGCATTCTCCTTGGCAATCACGATTTAAAGCTTGATTACACTTCCTAGCGCCATCTAGCGCTCTGCGCATGCGTCAAGAACTAGGAGATGTAATAAAGACTGCAATGGCAAGATATACAGAGATAAAGGAGTTACATTTTGGTCTGTTCTCACCAAAAATCGATTAGTTCACTTCAGAAGACATGGATTAAACCACGGGAGTCATATGGATTACTTCTAAGCTGCATTTATGTGCTTTTTGGAGCTTCACATTTTGGTTACCATTCAATTGCATTGTATGTCCCAACAGAGCTGAAATATTCTTCTAAAAATCTTTATCTGTGTTCTGCAGAAGAGAGAACGTCATACACATCTGGGATGGCATGAGGGTGAGTTTTTGGGTAAACTATCCCTTTGAGTGTGAATAGGCCCGACTGAGCTCTTACCACATCCTCAAGTGAGAATTGTGCTCCCTGGGCAACAATATCCCCATTGATGGCAATCATAGCACACCCATCATAGTACAGACGGTCTCCATCACAGCCCTTCTGATTAGCAAATACATAGATTCCTCCACTCTGAAACAAACATGTTTATGGTTTCACAAACCAAAATAAACTGGTTAAAAAGAGAGTGCAAAAGTACTCTATAAGGCTCATTGCCATTACTGTCTTTAATAAAGCCACTTAAAAGGATAGTTTCCCCAAAAATTTTAAAATATGTCATCATTTAATCACCCTCATGTTGCTCCAAACCTGCATGACTTTGTATCTTTCGTTGAACACAAAAGATGTTAAGTGCAATTTTAGCCTCAGTCACCATTCACTTTCATAGCACCTTTTTTCCCCCCATACAATGAATGAGGGGTGACAATCAGCTTAAAATCTTCTTTTATGTTCCATGGAAGATATTAAGGCATATGGGTTTGGTACCACATGAGGGTGAGTAAATGATGACAGCTTTTTACATTTAGGGTGAACTATCCCTTTAAGGTCTAGTTGATTCACATAAGAATCTTTTCAAAAATACTTTCAAAGTTGAAATATACAGAATAAAACAAAAAAAACAAATAAAAACACATGAAATGAGGGTTTACCTTTGTGGTTGCAGATTTCACCAAGTTTACCCTGAGGTCAGCCTTGCGTAGCTCATGGTAACTCGCCGAAGAATTGGTGAAGATCTCAACGCCATCTAAACCCATGTCAACATGTGGACTAAGAAAAGAGGTAAATGTTCCATCTTGTAAAGAAAGCTATTATGAAACTATAAGTACAGAATTCACTCTTCATCTCAGCAGTAAATCATAACATTTAAGTCTCAAAATGTTTACGACAGCAGTACCTTCTGGGGTTCCAGAGCTCAGCACAAATTTCACTCCCTATGCAGGTGTCCTTGGTCGACAGGACCCCATCTCCAAATGGCACTGTGTCCTACCAGCGAGGAGATCAGATGAGTTATCTATGATCGTTTTACAATAACCTGCATGTATTAAAAAATGGACCCACATAACTGGACCAGTACTGAATTACTAAAGGCCACAAGGAAGCTTTTTAAGTATGCATTTGCAAGGGTATAGTCACATGGGGTAACCTCCTCGTGGTCGCTATAATGTGCTTCGCTCTCATTGGGGCACGTGGTGAGTTGTACGTGGATGACGCGGAGAATAGCGTGGGCCTCCATGCGCGCTACGTCTCCGCGGTAACAAGCTCAACAAGCCACGTGATAAGATGCGCGGATTGACGGTCTCAGACACGGAGGCAACTGAGATTCGTCCTCCACCACCCGGATTGAGGCGAGTCACTACGCCACCACGAGGACTCTGGGAATTGGGGATTCCAAATTAGGAGAAAAAAATAAAAGAATCCGTTTAAACATTCTAAAATGTCTACTGATGACATTAGGAAGTTGGCCAAAACATGGATTAAGTTTGTTTAAAAAGTGGAATAATACAAGGACTCTCTGTGTTATGAAATGATAAGCTGATTTTGATGCTTACTAAATTCCTTTTTGCTAAAGGTGAGAAGAACTTTACCTGTCCAGTCACATCCTGGATCATTCTCGGTAAAAAGTACTCTTCAGTATGTCTACAAAGAAACATGGTACAATCAATGCAACATTGAAAATGTGTCCATTTGCTGATAATTATAGACCTTCCAGGGAAAAAAATACATAAAATATACACACCTGGGTCGAGTCCACGGTGAAAACCATCGGAATTCCCTGTTGTTACCGTAATTTGCCAAAAGCATTTTAGGACGAATCAATAGAATCTCTCTGTTTGATATAAAAATAGATCCTCAGACATTAAGCGATATCATTATCATAATTATCAGATCATAAGCAATAATGCTAATGGTTTATAGCACTGTAATATAAAAAAAAGCTTACTTGTTCAAGAAAATGACTCTGCAGTTATAACGAACATTGTGATGCATAACAGGCCTATTGAAAGAGCACATTTAAACACATTTTAATACTTTAGAAACCATATTTTAAAAACGTTTTCTAATGTTTCTAGACCTTAATGCAGATCTATTGGCGAACTAAGTGTAATTCACCTACATTCCCACATCACAGATGATGTCTTGGGTCAAAGGAGACTCCAAGAGTGACTTCAGTACTTGGAAACAGTGGAGCAGGGTGTCCGATTCATAGAAGTGGTCTGCGCAGCCATACCCACTGATGTAAACAAAACATTTTTGTCACAGTCCGAAAAACATGGTATCGTCAGTTTTCAGCCTTTTGACACATTTTAGCATTTTACTGAATTACTCAATTTACATTATTTTAGATATCTTTAATTATATGATGTGACATTGTTTTCTGTTAAAAAACTAAAAAATACAATTAAAAAACTAGATTAATAAACATAACTGAAATATTCTGTTTTCATATGATTATATGATTTTGATTATATGATATGATTTTTTATTTTTGCTGAAGTTTTAAGTTTGAACCAATGAATATTGGGCTTATGAGTGCAATAAATGTGGCTCAGGTGATAGAGTGGGTCGGCTGCTAATCGCAGGGTTGGTGGTTCGATTCCCGGCCCACATGACTCCACATGCCGAAGTGTCCTTGGGCAAGACACTGAACTCCAAGTTGCTCCCAATGGCAGGCTAGGGCCTTGCATGGCAGCTCTGCTACCATTGGTGTGTGTGTGTGTGTGTGTGTGTGTGTGTGTGTGTGTGTGTGTGTGTGTGTGTGTGTGTGTGTGTGTGTGTGTGTGTGTGAATGGGTGATTGGGACACAGTGTAAAGCGCTTTGGTAACCTCTGAGGTTAAAAAAAGCGCTATATAAGCCATATGAAGCCATATCAATATCAATTAGATGTATCCCAAATCACTGCGCATCTATATTTTTAGCTATGTAATCTGTTAGAAAACAAAAAAAAAATACAATTAAAAAACTAGATTTATAAAAATAACTGAAATATTCTGTTTTCATATGTATTTTTTTATTATAATTTTTTTAATGGTTTAATTATTTTCTGCTGAAGTTTTAAGTTTAAAACAATAAATATTGTGCTTATCAGTAAAATACATTTCCCAATTAAATATATCATGGTTGCATCCCAATCACTGTATCTATATCTTCTTAAAAGATTTACACTTTTTTTTTCTCATTTAATATCAACAGTGTGTGATTTACAGAAGACTGTAATTACCAGATCTCCAGCTCTGGTCCCAGTCTGTATTTGGCTCCTTTCAGCTTGGCTATCTCAATACCTGTTTTGGGGAATAAAATCCATCTAAAAATGCGGACGAGGTCACTTTAAGACCATGCAATAGACAGTACTGTATGTGAGAGGTTTACACATTGCAGGTGAACTGTCAGAACTTACTTTTAAGTATTCTAGTCAAGTTGCCTTCAAAATCCAATGCCCACTGATTCAGGGAGCAAGTCGCTAATGTAACCTTGCGACCCATTTTTAAAAGCTAAGACTTAATTAAAATGTTTCAAAACAACTTTGCACTTGACAATAATCGTGCAAAAGTCCCCAAGAACTTTATTTACTTTAGTTCCGGTGTCTGTAATGCGTAAGTTCAATGTCCACTTCAAAATAAAAGTCACAATGAAGACTTAATAATACAATTAAAAATCGACATTTAACTAATACAGAGCAATTTACAGCTATTAATGATCTTTTCTCAAGTGTGCATGTGTGATTGAACCTGAAACCTTTGAGTGAGCAGCCCTACTATTAAACTACGACTTTTCAACTATTAAACTATGGAAGCCGATAATTGCCAAATGTGTTTTTAAAAGGCGATTTTAAAGGTGCATTTAAAAATGACTTATTAATGTGCTGTTTTATTGCTTCGTTAAATTGAATTTTAAACATGAATTAAATATATAATATTTTTAATGCACAGTTTTATTGTTAAATATAATTAGATTTACATAAACACATTTAAATGGGTCTATTTATTTGTCCATTGCTAAATTTGTTTTAATTATTCACATTTTATTTTTAAATCAATAGATTGTTGAATACCACAAATATTTTTTTTTTTTTAATTTAATTCATTGTTTTCTTTAAAAAAAAAAAAAAAAAGGTTAGAGTGAGGCAGTTACTGTGGAAACGTATAGGGTATGCGGTCACCAATTAGCAGACCACGGTCCGGGACCGGACCCCAGCTTGGTTTCATCCGGATTGCGAGGCATCATGACCATTTTTCTAGGGTTTTTATGGGCAGAAATGTGAAGCTTATAATTTTGTAAAAGCACTTTAATTCTTGTGTTAAACCTCCTGTAATATTTTAGCTGAAACGTTGTTTAAATTGTTGTTTTAGGGGTTGTTGATTTTACATCGTTATGACAATGAAGATGGAAAAACTGGCTATAACTTTACACACAGAAAATGTTAGTAAGTGGTTTTATCACACTAAAATCACGTTAACACGCATTTTGTTCATGTCTTGTGGCTATGCTTTTGAAACAGTATTTTAATGTTTACTGCCCATTGTATTGTCCTCACTGTAACCCATATTTGTGCTTTTTTTTTTTATGAAAAGAAGGTTCGAGTCAAAATTATTTTTGTGGTAAGCAACATTATGCTACAAATGCTGTCGATTGAGTTCCTCCTCTCTTGACCTCACCTCTATGGATCTAGTGAAGCGCCACTCATTTCGCCACCTAATGGCTGTTAACGTTAATGCAAGACCGTCGTCAGATCGAACTTAACCTAATGAGGATTTTTTTATGGTTAGGTCAAGGTAACCATAAGACTGGCATGGAACTGGAGATGCTGGCATAGCTGATAGTGCCTGACCTTTCTTTAAAAAAAATTATGATTTCCTGATTGTTGGGCATTGTTTCTGTGACAAACGGCATGACTAGACTATCTGTGAACCCCTGATTTTTTTTCTTCCCCCTCGTATTAAGGCTATTTGTGAATTTATCTCAATTAAATTCATTAATGTAATAAATGATGCTCCTAATATGCTATTTGCTTTTAAACGTGGGAACTGAGTTGCCCTTGCGTCACCTATTTGCTTGTCTTATCTTGATTATTCCTTTTATAAGTACACTTTGGATCTCCACCTCGGAAAGAAAAATATAATGCATGTACAACAGTGGAGTTGTGAATTTAACTTACATGGAATATAATTTTGGATGGATTCAGTCCACATCTTAATCAAATCACTGTCTTAATCAAATGGTAATAAGTATCCTGTCCAGTAGTCTCAAACCAGCCACGTGTCACACTGAAGAAAAAAATCAAGAGGACAAGTGTGCTCTAAGACTAGTAGTAAGGCAACCATTCCAGGAACATTTATTAGTAGACTTCACTGCCCTCAAGTGTTGCTGTATTTATTTTATTTCTGTTAACCATTATTAGCTAAATGTACAGCTAACATAAAAATCAATCTTCAATCTAGGAACAAAATGTATAATAAGATATAAGATACAAAACTGAATTATAGTATATTAAGTTTCAAGAACACTTTTTTTACATTTCCATTTATGCATTTGGCAGACGCTTTTATCCAAAGCGACTTACAGTGCACTTATTACAGGGACAATCCCCCCGGAGCAACCTGGAGTTAAGTGCCTTGCTTAAGGACACAATGGTGGTGGCTGTGGGGATCGAACCAGCGACCGTCTGATTACCAGATTACCAGTTATGTGCTTTAGACCACTACACCACCACCACTCCAAAGTTTTTCCCCACAAACTACAAGACAATACAAAACAATATTTACCCAGATCTACCCCATCAGTTAGCTTGTTGAAGGTGAGGGTCATACAGGCAAGACATACAAATATTTCTTTTGTCATATTTATCCTGCATGAAAAACTCCATGTCCTCAATTCTCTCAAAGGTGAAAAGGAAGGGAGCCTGGATTTTGTCCTCATTCATTTCACCTTCATAGAAAATAGTGTCAATAAACAGGTCCCGCATTGTTATGGCCAACAAGGCATTATCCTCGTTCATCCTTATGACCTGTAGTATTGAACTTTCCCAGCAAAGTGGGTTCGGTTCTCCCCCACCCAGTCACAGGCGAGCAGAATCCGTTTCATCACCGCCATGTCCTTTGTGCAAAAAGATATGACATTTCAATAATAATGTAATTAGTCAAGTGCTGCTCAAACACTTATGAAACAGGAAAGATTACATAAACAAACAATAGTCAAACAAGACATAACTATTCCCTGTACATACATGGATTCTCGTACATGGGGTGACCTCCATTACGTCTGGCACAGATAGGGTGACCTCCATTACGTCTGGCACAGATGGGGTGACCTCCATGATGTTTAGATCCGGTTGGATCATTTGCTTGGTGACAGACTGTTGGCTTTGAAGAAAAAGTGACAAAACAGTCAAATTGGAAAACGTTCCAGTGTGCATTATTTTTTATTTATTACAAGTGACCTGCATACTGGGAATGCACACATAAAGTATAGTTATCAGTATCATACCTTGCCAGAGGAAATGCCTGTAGTATCTGATGGCACCATCACCTCCTGATTACAGGCATGTCAGACTGTTAAAAGATGGCAATTGAAAATCTTAAGCATAAAATGTTAATTGTGTTTTCAACCCTTTTTGCGGAACAAATAACCAGAAATTGAAAAATCAAAGGGCTTCCCAAGGGTCACATACAGGGCATACTGAAATACAAAATCAAAACTCTGATGTTACATTAACAAATGCAGGGTTTAGCACACACAGAGACAATGGTATAGCAATTATAAGACCACTTACCATCAACATGAATATCCCACAGTCAGTCCCTCCAAGCTGAAGTGGTGCACCCTGTTAATTAAGAGTGGGCTAAGACCATTTTGTACATACAGTATATAGTGTACTCTGAATGCATTATATGATGACACTCCTCTGCTGATATTAATGGTTTACATGCAAAGAAGTTAAAAGCTGTACCTCACAGTCTCTCATTAAGGACATAGTCCAAAGGCCAGGTGAAATTTGATTGGCTAATTTCTATGATAAAACAATAATACAACACATTTAATTATTATACAACAATATATCTTCTGGAGCGGTCACATGTAAGCAGAAAACAAAGTTGATCATATTGTATTATTCCACGGTCTGTCTAAATACTGGATTCTGATTGGCTGGAAGGTGGTGTGCATTAAAACAGTTTACTGCACAGTTTGTTCCAGTCAGTTTGCATAGATAAACACTTAGCAATTGTTTAATGGAGACATGTCTGTCTTGCTTTGGCATATGGGCAGTGCCAGTAATTCATTTTAGACTCATATGCTGCTATTCTGCTGCCCAGTCTGCTGTGTTCTGATATCTTTGGCTCATATATTGAAAATGACTTTTTAGAAGGAGGCCCTCCAACAGTCACCTCAACAGAAAGTGGAACACCTGAATCAGCAGCTGCTTTTTGGCGGTTTAAGCAACTTCGCTTCCTTGCGTCCCCAAATATCATCGCAGTATCCATTTCTGACAGCACCTCCTCCTCGAAAATGATGAATGCGGTGTCCATTCGAGGGCAGATGAGCAAAGACTTTAGATGCATGCACTCATAAGGAAGAATTCCACTCCTGACTGCAAATTCAGCATTTGTCTTGCATTCATCCAGTTCACAGATTAGGTTTTGGCTTGCACCCCATGTTTTTTTTCTGAACATGTATAGGAGAGCAAGGCTTAAAGAATGATTTATCATTAGCAAAGATGCCATTTTTGGCATCAATGCATTTGCATGACAGGTGCCGTTTAGTTGAAATTTCAGCTATTTTCTGTTAATGTGAACCAGCAAGTTCCTTTTATTTATTTGAATGCCACAGTGTGTCCAAGTCACCCTGACATGCAGCCGGACGCATAATCCTACTACTGACGATGGTGCTGCTGAGGTTAAAGGTGGTGCTGCTGCTGGAGGTGGTGCTGGAGATGGTGCTGATGCTGGAGATGGAGGTGGTGCTGGAGATGGTGCTGCTGCTGGAGGTGGTGCTGGAGATGGTGCTGCTGCTGGAGGTGGTACTGATGCTGGAGATGGAGGTGGTGCTGGAGGTGGTGCTGGAGATGGAAGTGGTGCTGGAGATGGTGCTGATGCTGGAGATGGTGCTGCTGCTGGAGATGGAGGTGCTGCTGCTGGAGATTGTGCTGCTGCTGTGGGTAGAGGCTGTCTAGATGGTGTATTTTTGAAACTTGTCATTAGTTTAATCAGAGCATCCCTTCTGATTAATGTTGACGTGCAGTAGCAGCAGTGAAAATGTGTTGCTTGTCAGCAGTCTAGACTGCACTTTATGCACTTTAAATGTGATATTTCAGTTTTTCTTTTTTAATAAATGTGCAAAAATGTCAACAATTCTGTGTTTTTCTGTCGATATGGGGTGCTGTGTGTACAATAATGAGGAAAAAAATGAACTTAAATGATTTTAGCAAATGGCTGCAATATAACAAAGAGTGAAAAATTTAAGGGGTCTGAATACTTTCCATACCACTGTATATATATATATATATATATATATATTTTTTTTTATTATATATATATATATATATATATATATATATATATACTTTTAATTTCTATTGAATGTGTATTCTATAATGTTTGTATTGTTTACTGTACATTGTATATTATTGTGTTGTGTAAGCATGTGTACATTTGATATGTAAATTGTGTTGTGTAAATATGTTGTTTATTGTTATTGGTATATGTCTCGTCACTGTCATGACTGCTATGTTGCTCAGAACTGCACACAAGACCATCACATACTGTTGCACTTGTGTAATTATTTGTTGAGCAATCTACATATTGGCAAATCACATATAGTCACACACAATAGAACTCCTTTGGAAGTTTGTTTTTCATATTTTAGACATACTTCATTATGTCTTCATCTATGCTACATTTTCTGATAAAATATGGCATGATTAACAGAAAACACAAAGAGTTTGGATAAATTTGAATTATTTACTTAATACATGAAGTATCCTTGTGTGCAGAAGTATGTGAACCTTTGGGATTCATACTTCCCAATGGTTTTACAATGCAAGGAAATGCTAAATGGAATTATATTTTCTTACTTTCAAACTCTAGGGAGAAATGAGAGAGGCCAAAAACATGCAAAATAACTAAAGGGTTCATAACTTTCGAACATGATTTACACACACAGACAATAATTGAACTCTACAAGAAATTTACAATTTACAGCATGTATTTAGGATCTCGGTTTTGTGACGCTAACGTTAACATATTCACGCTTAAACATTCAGGGACTCTACAATAGCTAACATTAATATTCATGTCGAGATATGTCCAAGAAAACATTTTACACCACGTCTCAAAGTTCAGTTTATCTTTAAAGTTCAGCGTTTACATACTGGTATTACGTCGAAATGCCTGTGACTGTCCGCCATCTTTCCAAGTCGTGCCGTGCGCGTGCGCTCACTGCACGTCCTTACGAACTTACGTGTAGCTCCTCCTCCTCCATTACGTTTAGTAAGCTCCACCCATTTGATCTACAGTGAGCATCCTCTCAGTTCATCAGGCGCTCATGGGTTCAGGTCTCGGTTGTCCAATCACTGACAGGAATATGTTTTTCCACTTTGCTCTGATTGGACAAACGGTCATTACGTTGACTGTGGGCGTTTTTTGTCGTTACATCACTATTAACATCAGGGCAGCGTGTCGAGTGGTGAAGCATCACCTATATCTGTAAGTATTTTTTAACTATTTTAGCAAAACAACTGCTTTCATAAATTGCCATTAATTGTTTAGGTAGATATTTCAAAAGTCATACGTCGCAATTGCAGAATATTACAATCTCTGAAATAATATAAATTTAGTACAACGTTTCTATTATCACGAGTGCAACCTCTTATGCTAGTTTATGAATAGAATATATATATATATATATATATATATATATATATATATATATATATATATATATCATTTTATTTGTAGAATGACTGCACAGTAAACTAGAGACATTTTAGTTTAATTTTATTCTGCAACTAATGCCTGCATCAAGCTGCATGATCGTTGAATGTAAAAATTAAAGCTTTACAGTTATGTAATTGATACGACTTTAATCTTTCATTCATCGAAGTTTTTCTTAGCACTAGTGTCGTATTTCACTTTCCAAACCGGTTTAATATAGCTTAAGATCGAGGATCACCTGTATGGGTGACGTAATGTATGTGACGCACAGGTGTCACTTGCACAGTTGTCAATCGAAACTACTGACATTAGGTTATTTTTCAAGTTCTTTCATAACGTTAATATGTACAATTTATATTATGTGCACCCACAACTTTTAGTTTAGTTTTTTTTTCTTTTCTTTTTTTTTATGTATTTTGTTGTTGACTGTTACTTTTTACTCTACTGTTTTGAGCATCAATATAAAAAAATATAAAAATAAAATAAAAATCGAAACTACTGACGTTATATGTGCGTTTAATGGTGCATATTTCTCTGCAAACTTCTAATTATACCATGCAAAAAAGCCTTTGCTGATGATAACTTCCTCATATCAGTTGGAGAGATACTATAATGTGGTTGCACTAAAGGTAATAAACCTTGACTGGCTTATGCATATAATATATATAATTATTTAATGCATTGTTTCAAACCATATACAAAGCTCACGAATTTGCACTGATGTTTTTAAGCATTTGCAGCCTTCAGCCTCTAATGCAGATAACCTAATCATAACTAGCTTATATATAACACCTAAATCCTTGTGTGTTATCTCTGTTATCTACAGTGAACTTTGTTCTCCCCTTACACTTCTTTACAGGGAGTTTATTTTTATTCTCTTATTGTTTTCTAAATTTCATTCCCTCAGGGATTCATGACTGCGCCTGAAGCTGTAAGAAAGCGCCACAAGGCCAGCTCCAATGGAGCAGGGGCTGGGGCGAAAGGCCATGCTAAGGAGCCGGCACAGTGGGGAAGGGCATGGTAAGTCACTGTTCAGCTCTGACTATATAGGTACAGCTTTTAGTTGGATGTTACAGGACGGTGCTCAGAGTCCATACAGATTATATGTAGATTATTGCTCAAGAGCTTTGTAGAGGATTGCAGTAGTTTCAGTTATATACTCAAGGGCGTAAATTTGAGGGGGAGTGTGTGGAGTGGGGGGGGGGGTACTTCACCCCCACCCCACCTTGAATCTACTGCCCAGCGTTATACTGAATAATAATCAGCTATGTTCAACATTTAAACCTTTTTAAAGTGATATATTATTAAAACTTGTGTCCCGGGACTCAAAAATTTGTATTTTTTAATTCTGCGTATGTGATCCAGCACAGATCTCTACATCTAGATGAATAACTAGATGCATTATGAAATTGTGTTTGACATCATTTTTAGACAGCGGCTTTTTGCACTAAATTTAAAATAGAGAAAAATGCAAATAGCGATAGATGCCCTTTACACGAAGTGTAAATAAATAATAACAAAAAATATCAACACAGTGTTAGATGCTATTTACACCTGCTATTTATATATAGTGGCAGATATTATTTACACTCCTAATTAAATATTAACATGACGTATACTGTAGGGGAATCACTGCAGTGTGTTTATTAAGAGACCCATAGACACCCTACTTCAACCCCTATCTCTAAACCTAACCTAACCTTACAAAAAATAACCATGGTTTTACTACAGTGACCATAGATTCACCATGGTATTTTGTAGTAAAATCATAGTAACCACAAATTTAAACATGGTTACTATATTAACACCATATTACTGTATTAACACCATGGTTAATTGCTTTAAAACTATGGCTTCCACCAAAAAAATACACAGTTACTACCCTATTACTATAGTAAAACCATGGTTAATTTCACCCGGATCAAACTTCTCTCTCAACTCCCCGACATTTTTTTATTTATTATTAAAAGTAGTATTAAAGGAAATATTAAGAGTGAAAAAAGGGTGGGGGCCTGGGTAGCTCAATGGTAAAGACGCTGGCTACCACCCCTGGAGTTCGCGAGTGCTGAGTGACTCCAGCCAGGTCTCCTAAGCAACCAACCAACCAAGCCCGGGGAGGGTAGAGTCACATGGGATAGCCTCCTCGTGATCGCTATAATGTGGGTCACTCTCGGTGGGGCGTGTGGTGAGTTGTGCGTAGATTGCCACGGTGGAAGGGGTGGGCCTCCACACACGCTAGGTCTCCGTGGTAATGCGCTTAACAAGCCACGTGATATGATCAGGGGGGTTGGCTGTCTCCGGCGCGGAGGCAGCTGAGATTCATCCTCCGCCACCCGGATTGAGGCGAGTCACTACGCCACCACGAGGGCATGTTGGGAATTTTACGTTCCAAAGTGGAAAAAAGAAAACAGGATGTGAATAAGTGGTCGATAGGGGGAGTTGAACCGGGACGTCCGCTTGATGAAAGCACAACCACGCCATCTTTATACACTACGCCATTTCAGCGACACCTTGCGGCGCAGTTGGTCTTTATTTCTGTGTTTCCACCAGACTATTTGTGTGCAAATAGTCGCGCTGTCTGTGGCAGGAGCTATTTACACCTAGTGCAAATAGTCACTCTGTTATTTTTAGCAATCCGTATAGTATGCTAGCCCACTGGAAGAAACATAAAACATAAAGTGGTGAAAATGCAAAGAAAGTAGGTTTTAGACTTAAAGGTGCACTCAGTAAATTTTTCTCACAGGACATGTAGACTCTAGTCATATCAGTAACCTTATAAAAGCTGTTTTATTCTACATGGAGAGGGTCCCCTCATGGGAGCTGCCATGTTAGAATCACAAGACCAGCAAATACCACTTGCTTAATCTTTGTAACCACACTGCTATTGGACACTTTCTCTCATGGATTAAATGAATCATGGCTGACTGTGCATAGTGAAATTCCTCAATGGCATCAGTAAATAAAAACTATTGCATTTGGATGATGCTTCATCCACACCACTAGGTGTCAGTGTATGTCAAAGACGGCCGAGTGCACCTTCAAAGCATTACCGAGTGCACCTTTAATAGAGCTGTTCAGTGTGTAGTCCAAAAAAATGGGTTCCGGGTTCACCTACAATTGACATCACGGCTGAACAGCTCTATAATTGCTTTCATTAGCAAGTCATTAACATACATCATGTTATTGTATATATTTAAAGGTGTATATATATACAATATGTAAATCAAAATTTAACAGCATTTCTAATCTGAAAGTCCATGAACTACTGATATGTTAAGTATTATCTAAGGTAATAATGTTTGTTAATATTATCAATGTAAATAATTAAGTAGTGGTGCAGTGGTCTACTGATATGGGACATTTCTAAAGTGAAAAAAAAAGAACACTTATTGTATACAATATTTACGCAAATTTGCATAAACTTGAAAAGAAAACAGAAAGTGTTGACTATTCATTTGGGACCGTTAGCACTTCTAATCGGCCACGGGAACACAGTTATCGGCCAATGCCGATAATCGCAAAATGGCCAAATATCGACGAATTAATCGGCCTGGCTGAAATCAGTTTAACTCGGTTCAAATGAACATTTTTAAAACAATGTATAATCTATTAGACTGTAGTTTCAAGGGTCTACTTTCTCATAAATATTGACAGTATTTTCACTAAATCTTACTTGACTAAAACTAGACAACCCTCTGCATACTCCACTGTATATTCTACAAACTCAACTCTGTATTAAGGTAAATCAGTTATTATTGTACCAGTCCCAGACACAAGTAGATACTGGATTCATACAGCTACAGCACATGTAAATAAACAAAAGTTAGGGAGAGAATATCAGATTATCATTATCAATAACAATACAAAGAAAACCAACGGCATAAATCCCAGTAACCAATAATCATTTATTAAAAAATAATTTCTCTGTGGGATATTTTGTTAAGTTATGCATTTAAACTGTCAACAGTGATTTACAGTTCACAGATTCCTTCATAAAAAATGCACATTTCCTCAAATATCCTGTTGACTCTAATGTTGATCTTCTCTTGATCTTTGTAGGGAGGTGGATTGGTTCTCTCTGACATGTGTGCTCCTGCTGCTTTGTCTGGCCCCTTTCATTGTCTTTTTCTTCGTCATGGCATGTGATCAGTACCAGTGCTCCATCAGCCACCCTTTACTAGACCTCTACAATAGTGATGCCACCCTGCTTACCATCTGGAACCGTGCCCCTTCCTTCACATGGGCTGCAGCCAAAATCTATGCCATCTGGGTCACTTTTCAGGTATGGAGAATTAAATCGGACGTGACTTGATTTGAATGGCTTTGCACTAAGGTAAGGTTGTCTCTACACTAGGTGGTGCTGTACATGTACGTTCCAGATTTCTTGCACAAGATCTTACCTGGCTATGTGGGAGGAGTTCAGGATGGTGCCCGAACACCAGCAGGTGAATGGATAAATGGGTTCAGATCTGTTTTGTTCTTTTCTTTTGAATAAATTGTTCAGTGTACCAAAATGTTTCAAATACATAATAGTATAATATAGTTTAGATGTGCTTTTTATAGGTTATTCAGGAGCGTGTTCTAGTCTGTCAAATCTAGTCTGTCGTATAATGTGGTTGTGTTGCTTTCAGGTCTGATTAATAAGTATGAGATCAACGGTCTACAGTGTTGGATAATAACTCATGTTTTGTGGGTGGCCAACGCTCAATACTTCCATTGGTTTTCACCAACCATCATCATCGACAACTGGATCCCTCTGTTGTGGTGCACCAACATCCTCGGCTATGCCGTGTCCACTTTTGCTTTCGTCAAAGCGTACGTGTTCCCTACCAACCCAGAAGACTGGTGAGAATATAATAGTTTTATAACATTCACAATGTGTCTGTTTGTTTTATGGTGCATTAATATTGATTAAATGTCCTGTTCTTGTTTGGCTCTTGCAGTAAATTCACCGGCAACATCTTCTATAACTACATGATGGGGATTGAGTTCAACCCTCGTATTGGACAATGGTTTGACTTCAAGCTTTTCTTCAATGGCCGGCCCGGTATCATAGCGTGGACTCTCATTAACTTGTCCTATGCTGCCAAACAGCAGGAGCTGTATGGTTATGTGACAAACTCCATGATATTGGTCAATGTTTTGCAAGTGAGTCATCAAACCACTAGATGGCACTACAAAAAAAGCTAGAAGTACTGGCTAAGACAGAAGTACTGCTGATTTATGATTTTTTTACCTGTTGGACAACAAAAAATGACCTTGCATTAAAGGCCAATATCTAGGGACTACAAAGAGTTACAAAAACTTTTTACTGTTCTAACAATACATCATTACCATTTAACATTGCAACCAGGTGGTCAGTTGGTTAAAGCGATGGACTGCTAATCCACTGTGCTCTTCAGTCCCGAATCTCATCCACGTCGGCTCATGGCTTTGGTGTTGTAAAGCATCATGTCGAAACGTTATGTGCAGAATTCTCTCAAAGGAATTTGCATCACAACTTCTCCAACTACACCACAATATAGCAATAGGACAAACACAACAGGACGAGTAGTTTAGGCGATGGACTGCCTAAAGCTGCACACTGACGTGTGGGTTCGAATCCCATCGTCGTCACTGCTTTGGTGTCGTAAAGCATCATGTTGAAATGTTATGTCCAGTATTCTTTCAAAAGTACTTGGGTAACAACTTATGCTTTAGCTTGCAAGTAATAAAAGCTATCCAACTACATGATAATACACTGACAACAGGACAAGGTGTCTTGGTGGTTAAGGCGATAGACTACTAATCCATTGTGCTCTGCGTATGTGGGTCCAAATCACAGTGAGTTGTTTTTTTTTGTTCTTCGCCTGGCGAAGAAATGCCTTGACCAAATAATACACAAGGTTTAGATCATGTGCCAGAAGCCGTTGCAGTTACCAGGACCAGAACAGAACTTTAGTGGTGGCACTAAAGCACAGAAAGCCGTTTTGACCGATAACATTAAATGCCGAAGAAACTTGGAGGAAATCTTGAACCAGCACTAAGAATGTGAATCAAATGCATTCAAAACTGAAAAAAATAAAAATAAATCTCATATGGGTTCTCTTAACATTTCAATGATATTGCTGCATCACTGCCTTGCATCCCCTTTAAAAATGATCTGTCTTAATAATTTATTCCATATTAATGCATTGTTTGGCCTTTGCATTTAATCTTACATGAGTTCTCTTATATCTCTAATATAATATATATCATGCCATATATGTTCGTCTTCTCCAAATATGAATAATATTAAACTATTGCTGTGACTTGCAGTGCACTCTCTGTGCCTTTGAATACCAAAAACAAAATCGTTATTGCTGTGCATCCCTAGTTATTAATTTCAAACATCACTCATGCATCAATTTCACGTTTTGTTATCCTTGATTTATACCATAAATGCTCCTCATTCTTCTCTAAGGCCATCTATGTGTTGGACTTCTTCTGGAATGAAGCCTGGTACCTCAAGACTATTGACATCTGCCATGACCACTTTGGCTGGTATCTGGGTTGGGGAGACTGCGTCTGGCTTCCCTTCCTCTACACATTGCAGGTGTGTATCTGCTCCGTATTTTCAGCACTTCGAGATTGGATCCATTTTAGTGGATCCCTCGCCTCGTGTTCCTGAAATTGATGTTAGGATCTCTACAGACATTTCATGCCTTTAACTAATATTAGTCATGTCTTGGGAGAGTCTCATTCAGTGCAAGTTACAGAGAAGCTCACCTCCATTGTAATGCTAGATTAGTTGGTGCTGAGTACTCGATTACTTGTGCACATCCCTAGATTGTACCCACCGAACTTGCCCATCACCCATCTTTGTTCCAGGACCTCAATTAATGACATGACATGTTTTGATGTGCAGGTAGTGTAAATCTCAGCATTCCTGTTCTTTCTTGATTTTAGGGCCTTTACCTGGTCTACAACCCAGTCCAGCTTTCCACGCCCCATGCCGCAGCTGTGCTTATTTTGGGTATTGTGGGATACTACGTCTTTCGCTCAACCAACCATCAGAAAGATCTTTTCCGTCGCACAGAAGGCAAATGCAAAATCTGGGGTAAGAAGCCCACCTTCATCGAGTGTTCGTACCGCTCAGCCGACGGCGGCATTCACAAAAGCAAGCTAATGACGTCAGGCTTCTGGGGAATGGCCCGTCACATGAACTACACGGGCGATCTGATGGGATCGTTGGCATACTGCATGGCCTGTGGCTTTGAGCACTTGCTGCCCTATTTTTACATCGTTTACATGACCATTCTACTGGTTCACCGTTGTGTGCGCGATGAGCACCGCTGTAGTAACAAGTACAGCAAGGACTGGGACCGCTACACCACGGCTGTGCCCTACCGCCTGCTGCCTGGTATCTTCTAGAGAGATTGCATTTCAACATATCCCAGACTGCCGTGTTTTAACCACAAAACAACTTTTACAGGAGTCTCAGTTAACAGTGTGTGCCTATGTATGAATAGAAGAGTTTCCAAAGATTATTTTGAGTGAATGTGAGCGTGTATGTGAAAATATCACTACAAGATTATCAATGTGGCACAATGCATTTCACTACAGATTGCCATTTTAAAAGACTCAAGATACTGTGAACTCATGGCTTAATGCTTTTGCATTTGATTAAGCTCTACAGTATATGGTAATTCAATATTGCACCTCTCGTGGAAAAAAGTTCTTCTATTTGTTGTTTTTTTGATAAGCAGGAAAACACATTGTACACAGTATATAGCTCATTATAGTTGAAAGGGGTAAAAGTAAGTGTCAGATGGAGCTTATCATTTCTATTCATATTTTTGCTACCAGACACACTATTCACACTACACAATTTTTACCTCTTTGTTTTTGCTTTTTCTCATGGTGAAAACTTATTATACCTAGTGTTCAACAAATAAATATAAAGCATAACTGTTTAACATCTTCATTGAAAGTGTATATTTCTGTGTGGTCAAACAGTTTGGGAACCCAGGATGATTTTCTGTATCATCAGCAGCAGGTACAAGAGAGTTTTGCGAATGACAGCTTTTTTAAAACTTAAAATTATTTTTAATTGTTTTAAAATTTAAAATTAAATG
Source organism: Xyrauchen texanus (assembly GCF_025860055.1). Classification (NCBI taxonomy): domain Eukaryota; kingdom Metazoa; phylum Chordata; class Actinopteri; order Cypriniformes; family Catostomidae; genus Xyrauchen; species Xyrauchen texanus. The sequence continues at coordinate 8,803,048 of NC_068277.1, forward strand.
ACATATTAACATTTATATTTGACCTTTTCACTGAAAGATAATTTGTGTGGTAAAGTGTCACTTGGGACAGCTATATAAAATGTAAAATTATTTAAATAGATTTCGATTTAAGAAAATAAATAAATTATTTTGTTTTGCATTTGATTGACTAAAAACATACATTTCACAAAAAATTAAGAAATTAAGGCATGTAGGAGAGCAAATTAAAATTGATTTCCTAAAATATTTACATTATATTTTACATTTTCACTGAACATTAAATTGTTGTGGTAAAGTGTCACTTAGGACAGCTATTTAAAATGTTACATTATTCCAAAATGTTTTTGATTAAATAATTGAAATTAAATAAAACATTTTTTACATTAAATTGATTACAACCCCAATTCCGAAAAAGTTGGGACAGTATGAAAAATAATAATAAAACCCCCAAAAAAGATTTGTAAATTATATTCCCCCTTTGCTATATTGAAAGCACCACAACTAAACATAATGATGATTTCCTTGAGAATTTCAGTTTTTTTTAATGTACTGTCATTTCAAATCAGATGAATGCAACACGCTCCAAAAAAAGTTGTGTGTTCAAACTGAAACCACACCATTTCTTCTAATAACACTTATTAAGCATTTGGGCACTGAAGACACAAGTTTGTTAAGTTTAAAAAGTGGAATTTACTCCCATTCATCCATTATGCAGGTCTTCAGCTGCACAATTGTATGAGGTCTTCGTTGTCGGATTGAGCGCTTCATAATGCTAAGATTGGGGCGGCTGTGGCTCAGGTGGTAGAGCTGGTCGGCCACTAATCGCAGGGTTGGTGGTTTGATTCCCGGCCCACATGACTCCACATGCCAAAGTGTCCTTGGGCAAGACACTGAACCCGCAAGTACATCTGTTAGCGTTTCTGTGACATCTGACTGGTACAACAATGAATGAGAAGGAAATACAGACATTTTGAATTTGAGCGAAAACCAAAAACCTTTCTAGGAAAAGTGATTTATAAAGTAACAAGTAAAATAATTGGGGCCTAGGCAGCTCAGCGAGTATGGACGCTGACTACCACCCCTGGAGTCACGAGTTTGAATCCAGAGTGTGCTGAGTGACTCCAACCAGGTCACCTAAGCAACCAAATTGGCCCGGTTGCTAGTGAAGGTAGAGTCACATGGGGTACCCTCCTCGTGGTAGCAATTAGTAGTTCTCGCTCTCAATGGGGCGTGTGGTAAGTTGTGCGTGGATCGCGGAGAGTAGCATGAGCCTCCACATGCTGAGTGACTCTAGCCATGTCTCATAAACAACTAAATTGGCCCGGTTGCTAGGGAGGGTAGAGTCACATGGGGTAACCTCCTCGTGGTCGCAATTAGTGGTTCTCGCTCTCAATGGGGCATGTGGTAAGTTGTGCATGGATCGCAGAGAGTAGCATGAGCCTCCACGTGCTGTGAGTCTCCGCGGAGTCATGCACAACGAGCCACGTGATGAGAATTGCGGATTGACGTCTCAGAAGCAGAGGCAACTGAGACTTGTCCTCCACCACTCGGAGTGAGGTGAGTAAACCGCGCCAACACGAGGACCTACTAAGTAGTGGGAATTGGGCATTCCAAATTGTGATAAAAGGGGATTAAAAAATAGGAAAATAATTAGTAATGTGATCATTTTTTAGATGAAGTAATCAGTAAAGTAATTTGATTACATTTTAGAGAAGTAATGTGTAGTGGATTATTTATTTTGTGTAACTTACCCAACTCTGCTCATTTTTGGACATCCAGAATGATATTAGGACAGCTAATGTATTTACATTTTTAAGTAGGCTAATATAAATTAAATTACTAAAAAATAAATTAAAACGTAATTAGACATAGGTAAACATTTAACTGAAAGTAACATTTCTGTGTGGTAAAACATGCAGTTTGGGCATCCAGGATGATGTGTTGCATCTTCAACAGCAGATGGAGTGAGAGTCTTTCTAACAGAACAGCAACAAACCGGAAACAAGAAGACAGACACCTAAACATATTGTTGATTTCAAACATTTTTTCCACTCATTTGAGTTTAACTGAAACTGGAACACCATTTTTAATTAAACGCACCACTTGTGCTGTACTATTCATACATAAATACACACTCCGCTCTCTTTTGAAAGTAAACACACACTCATACGCACCTGCGCTTTTATACATGATGGATTGGATCATAAATCTGAATGTTGCCTTTTCAAGCTTTCTCTCTCTGAAAGTAAATTAATGTGAAGGTAATTAATTTCAGCCCAAGACACTTTAAATCCATCAAAACACTGAACTGTTGAATTGGTGAATACAATCAGAAAGTTTAAAATAGCAAAACACTGTACTGGAACTGTTTTAATGGTCCTTTCTGGCATTTAAATAGTTTCTGACCACATAAAGCCCTGATAAGATTGTTCACGCTTACTATAATGGACATAAGCAAGTTGTGGTAATGGGATATGTATTGATTTCCCTTTTTTCCCCCTTACAAAGCTAAAGCAAAAACAGAAATGCCATCACAATACATTGCATTAGACTAAATGGCTGTCCAGAGGTTGATGGATGGAAGGACAAAAGCAGTTCAATGAAGTAGATCTTCATTTGTGTTCCCATGTGGTGGTGACTGCAAATCTGTTGGAGGCTTGTGTAGTACAGCGACAAAATATACGCCCAACTGATTGCGCTCTCTTAACAACCGCATAGCAAATCTACCGCTCTGGCATTGTGTCGAAAACTTTTTACAGGCAAAAAAGACATCTTTTTATCTTTTCTTAAGAGATCTAGTATTCATAAGACCGATTATAAGCTTTCAAGCTTGTAATGCCGTTGCTATACTGGGGAACCAATGAAAGAGCAGATACATCAAACAGCTGTAGGATACCAAAGGTCACAGTCATTTTTAAAAAATATGTTATTTCCTTGTTTTTATCTTAACTACAAATTAAATATTAAGCAAAGTTTATCAGTTAGATAGCAAAGAGGGAGAGGAATAAAAGAGGGCTGCGTCGGAGTTTACACATCCTTATTAGTGGTTTGGCTGAATTTCAGAGAGAAAGCAAACATGAGAAGAGATCAATATAACTAGTTTCGTGTGGACACTCTGGATGTTTTCCCACACACACACACACACACACACACACACACACACACACACACACACACACACACACACACACATAAAAAACGTCAAGTGTGTGCCGATTTTTCTTTCGCTGAAATCGGTATATGTTGACTGAATTTGAAAACACTGCCTCCAGAGGCTAAAGCGGTAAGTGTTTCAAAGAATATAAACAAGTGTGACACACTTTTATATCCAGGAGAGTTTGCCAGAAGCCAGTTGTAAAGAGAATTGTTTTCAGCTGAACAGGGTGTAAAACAGTGAAGAGAAATGCTTATTTTATTTAATCAACCCCCCAACCAAAACCCAAATCTAACCCTAACCATTACTAGAGACAAAATGCAATGTTAGAGACAAAAATGCAACATCCTTATCGTGCTCGTGATTGTTTATACAAACAAGATTACTTCCTCGTTCGATTGGGAATTGAACTGTGATCTCCCATGCAACTGACGCAACATGCTACCAGTCGAGCCACAAGGAAAAGTAATAGTTGTTGAGCCATTCCAAATATGTCCAATGGGAGATAAGGCATGCCAGTGAGTTGGAATACTGTTGCCGAATCTAGGGTAACGGAATTTTTCGGAAACAACGTGCCGACTTCCCGTGTGATCATGTACTAATGCATGTGCACTGCAAAACATAATTTTCTTAATCAGTATTTTTGTCAGGTTTTCCAGTTAAAATATCTAAACATTCTTAAAACAACATACATTTACAGTACTTAAAAGCAAAAAGACTTGTTTTCAGAGAATGTATCTTGAATTAATCTCATAATAAAACTTAATTCAATATATATTCCCTGAAAACAAGTCTTAAAGGGATAGTTCACCCAAAAAATGCTCTCATCATTTACTCACCCTCATGCCATCCCAGATTTGTATGACTTTCTTTCTTCTACTGAACACAAACAAAGATTTATAGGAGAATATATCAGATCTGTAGGTCCATACAGTGTAAGTGAATGGTGACCAAAACTTAAAAGCTCCAAAAGCATATAAAAGAAGCATAAAAATAATCCACATGACTCCAGTGGTTAAATCCATGTCTTCAGAAGCGGTATGATAGGTGAGAAACAGTTAAATATTTACATTATTTTTTACTATCAATCTCCACTTTCACTTTCTTCTTCTTTTGGCGATTCGCATTCTTCATGCATGTCTCCACCTACTGGGCAGGGAGGAGAATGTATAGTAAAAAAAATAACCTTTTTCACCCACACTGATCATATCTCTTCTGAAGATATGGATTTAACCACTTGAGTCACATTGACTAATTTATTATGCTTTTATGTGCTTTTTGGAGCTTCAACTTTCTGGTCACCATTCACTTGCATTGTGTGGACCTACAGGGCTGAGAAATTTTCTAAAAATCGTTGCTTGTGTTCTGTAGAATAAAGAAAGTCATACACATCTGGGATGGCATGAGGGTGAGTAAACGATGAGAGAATTTTCTTAAAGGGATAGTCCACCCAAAAATTTTAATTCTGTTATTCAATCTTTGTTTAGCTCCAAATCCATATGACTTTCTTTCTTTCTTCTGAAGAACATGAAAGGAGATGTTAGGGAAAATGTTAGCCTCAGTCACCTCAGAGAAATCTAACAAAAGTAAGTAACATTTATGCTTAAAACAAGAAAAAAACTATTTGCCAACGGTGCAAAAAAATTAAATAAATAATCATTAAAAAAAACACCATTGGACATATTTTGTCTTGTTTTAAGCCTATAACTCATTAAATTGATTTATATATGTTCTGAAATTAAGACTTATATAAGACATAATATCTTATAACATTCTGCTTCTCAAGAACATTTTTTTTTTTTTAAGGATGAGATATTTTTACCTGAATATAATATATGAATGATTTTTTTTTTCAGTGTAACATCTCCTTTAGTGGTCCATGGAAGAAAGAAAGTCATACAGTTTTGGAGCAACATTAAGGTGAATAAATGATGACAGAATGCCACATTTTTGTGTGAACTATCCCTTAAATATCTTCTGCAATTTTGCTTCAATGGCAAATAATTTCAATGATTTTTTACTGATAAACAAAACAGTGATTGTGCAATAATGATTGAGAAAATGTTTTTGTGCTGCGTTTGAATTTGTGACCTTGAGGTATCAACAACCCCTATGTGACCTCATATGTGTCAGTGTGTTACTCACAGACTGAGGTGTGGCGTGTTTGGACGCTTCCAGCCCTCCATCATTCTTTGTCCTCCCTTTGTCTTAATACTTTTGTCAGGTGTAAGCTCTGTGTCTATCTCCTTCCTGGATGTAGGTGTTGAAGGATGATCAGAATGAGGCAGACTAAACAAACAAAAAGGTCCTTGTGACCCTAAAGATCACCAGACGGCTTCACTCTGACTCCACCCCGTATTAAACAATACCACACACAGGAGGATTAGTTACTGCAGGCTTCATGGACATTAGTGGACAGTCTTTGCGAAATGCTCTCTACTGCACAGAGAGGCCTGTAATATCTTCATTGTTTCTCCTAGATACCACCGATATAGAGAGCAAATGAATACTTTTAGTAAGTCAGAGCTACTGCTATATTATCCCCATGAAGTCTCAACTCATACAGTGTTAACAGTTGTCTCTTTTGGATTTATTTTATTTCTTTAGTATGAGCAATATACGCACTTCATTAGCAAGCACCACATCTTAGCCAAAAACTGTCATTCTGGAGAGCACTCAACTAGTCATGTAATGGTTTAGTGTCTGGACTGCTCACTCAACAGTTACGTGTTCAGTCCTGTACTCAGGAACGGCACATTTCTAAGACCTCAGAGTTGTGTAATGACAAAGACACTTCTCTCTGTGTGGATTGTTCCTGCATTTAGTGCATTAAAATCACTCTAGATGAAAGGTGTCTGCTAAATGGCAAGTAGCTTTTCAAGCATTTAGGCAGGAGGCATTTAGTGTGGAATGTTTGTGGATCAGTAAACTAGTAATCCAGAGACGATGTCAGACGATAATAGATAGTATCTTTTGGCAGTGGAATGTGTTGAGCAGGCCTTGGATAAAGACCTTGCAGCTTGTATCTTCCTGGCTGACTTAAAGCCATGCTCATCTGTGCAGATAAATTGTGCAAACAGGTGACTGTAAGCTTCTGTCAGCATGGGGTTGTCAAACACATCATCATATTTCGTATAACATTGCTTGCCATTTCCTGTACACACAAAATGCACACTCTGGTCCAACACATGGTACTTTCCACAAATTGGGTACACTCTCAGACAAAATGGCCTTCACTGGAGTGGTACCCTCAAAGGGACCTTTCCTGTACCTCTAGTTAAAATGTACCACTCGTTTTGGGTACTTAAATTTTATATAGGCATATTTTACATACATTTACACATATAAAAATATTGGGTAAAATTAACCAGAATTTTTAAAAATCTTTTTTTAATACGTTTACCACTGTACATCAGAGCGCGAGCGCAATGCAGGTTCATCAGCGCTGCACTGTTCGGGTGAAAGGGCCGGTGGTAGTCCCGTTCTGCTCATTCGCAGTGGCCGGCGGATGCACTGCGTGGTTTAATGTCGATGGCAAGTCTGTTCTTGTATCCCAGTCCAACAGTGGCAGAACAATTAATGATTCCTTCATATGAAACACATACCTGAGCATCAGTGAGATGCTAGCAACTTTCTGTGAATATATAACAGAAGGACCAACATGAGTATAATGCACAATGCTGTGAAAAACAATTTCAGAAATCCATAACACGATAAACATGCATTAAAATAGTTATGTCTTTTATATCTAAACAGGAATGCTCTTTTCTACTTACCTGCAATAGTAAAAAGCATCGCATCTGTTAATATGTCTGGCCACGCTGGATTTGACGGCAAAACCGGCAGTGTCAGAAATGCTCTGATTCAAAATGTGCAACACACGATAACATAAAGCTTGGTCAGACTTTAATTACAAAACAACACATTTATTGTTACTTTATCACATTATCTTATCCCATGATAAAGGATTTAATTTAGCCTTTTATAAAATGTTCCTGAGGTGGCAGCTGGATCTTATCTGAACTTGTAAAGCCTTGTCACTTGGATAAAACTGATATAAAACTTGCATAAAATGTCATGTTTCTTTTAATTTGCTGAGTGTAATATATAAAAATAAAAAAACAAAACAAAAACAAATATATCTTACCTTAAACTCTGTGTCCAAATAGCATTTTTCTATCGATCCTGGTGGATTTCAGTTATTTTTATCACCGTGTCTCTCATCATGGATAGCGCATGCGTAAGTGAATTAAATGTATTTTTAATAGAATTTATTAGGCTTTTCTATGTGGTAGTTTTATTTAAATTATTAGAGGACATGTTCTGTAATTATATCAAAGGAAATGTACTGCTTTTAATTAAAGACATATTTAACTGTTAAGTAAATCTTCCTAAAAAATGTCTAGGTAAACTGAAGATCTTATTTCCTTGGGTATATTTTAACCAATCTGTATGAATAGTCATTAACACCCCCCAAAATATTTATTTTTTTCCAGTTAAATTGTTTGACTCCTGAAAAGGACATTTCACCCCAAAAATGAAAATTCAGCCATTGTTTACTCACCCCTGTATTATTATAACCCAATATGACTTTCTTTCTTTTTCTTAACACAAAGGGAGTAATTGTGAAAAATATCAAATGATAGTGATGTCATACAGTGACAGTTTATAGTGACCAGCTCTTCAATCTTCAAAATATAATTCAGAAGTCTAATAAATTGTTCCATTAGACTCATGATTTTGTTGAACGCTTCTGATAAGGTTTGGTGAGAAACAAACCAAGATCAAATGTATTATTTAGTGAAAACTTTCACGGATTGTTGATCTCCTCTGCGTGTTCATGATAGAGCACGAGAGCAACAGTTCACTCAGCCCCCTCACGACATTGGGGCGTTCAAGCAAAAACTAATTTTGTTTATCTAAAAACATTCCTTTACAGTCATAGTGACAACAGAACACAATACAGCAGACACAATATGTCTGAAGAGTTTGTAGTCGAAGAATTGATGCATTTCTATGCCCGGCCTTATTTTTCTGGACGGTGCCAGTTCACAGTGGACGGAGTTACCTACACAATGCTGAAAATAGAAAACAACTGATCGATAGTATGTACTATCGCTCATCACTGCTGGTTAGGACCAAAGCTAACTGATTACCAAAGAAAATATACTTTTTATCACGTGTTGTTTGCTGTCAGGTCGGGTGTGACTGTGGCTACCTGTTGCCTCCTATGTTTTGTTTGATTTCCGAGTGCTCCGTTCAAAAAAACAAGGCTGGGCATAGAAATGCATAAAATCTTTGACTACAAACTCTTCAGACATGATTAGTAAGTTCTGTTCTCTGTGATGTGTGCTGCTGTGTGTTGTGTTCCATTGTCACTATCACTGTGAAGGACCTGTTATTAATAAACAAAAGTTTTCACTTGAACGCCCCATGTTGTGAGGATGCTGCGTGAACTGTTGCTCTAGTGCTCTATCATGAACGCGCACAGGAGATCAATGGTCAGTGCACATTTTCACGAATTAATACATTCGATTTCGGTTTGTTTATCACCAAACCTTATTGTATGCTTTCATAACAATCATGAGTCTCATGGAATAATTTATTAAATTTCTGAATTATACTTTTGCATTCTTATGAAGATTGAAGAGCTGGTCACCATAAACTGTCACTGTATGACATCTCTGAGATTTTTTTTTTCTTCCAAATTTCTCCCTTTGTGTTAAGAAAAAGAAATAAAGTCATATAGGGTTATAACAACACAGGGGTGAGTAAACAATGGCTGAATTTTCATTTTTGGATGCACTAATCCTTTGGGTGTACATATATGTACCCTTAACTCAGGTACCACCCCAGTGATTGCCTTGTACCTTAAACAGTTCATATTTTTCTGAGAGTGTACAAAATAGGGCTTGAAACTCTTAATCATCTTTGTTCTTTTGCAATAGTGTGAGTGAAAGGAGGTACTTGCCTTCATAAAATGTTGATTGTCCATCTCAAGAGATCAATAAATATTATACTTATTTTCTATTTATTACAGAAATAAATTGTATTGATTTATTTTCTGTCAATTATTCTATTTAATACAGGGTTTACAGTTTTTCTAAACCTTTAAAAAAAATGTGGGGCTTGAATAGAGCTTAAAACCCTGAATAATGTGGTTTATTGTCAAAACATTTAAAATCAATTAAATACAATTTATAAATTGAAAAAACAAAAACAAATAATGGAATAATAATAAACAATTTAATAAAAAATGAAAAAAAAAAAAAAAAAAAACAGGGATGTAGATTTAGCCTAAATTAACATATTATATAATTATCTGAAAAAAACGTAACTATATACATTCATATTTCCTGTAATTTTAAGAAAGATGTGTGTTTAATCAATTTTAGTACAATCATTTTTGTAACAGGATTGAATGATTGAGCTTGACGAATGCATTCGACACTACAATTGTTGTAAAAAAAAAAAAGAAAATGTGGGAGATGGCTAAAAGTTGTAGTAATTTAAAACATTTGTAATTTAATATTTATTATCAATTCAACATACATTATTATTGAATTATTACTGGATATCATCAAAAAAGGACAAGACCAGTATGGTGGGAATGGTCAAAATTACAATTTTAAAAGGGAAGGGGAATGTGTTGAAAATATATTTTTCATTCATTTTATATTGGATAATATCTAACATACCAAGTAGTTCTCCAAAGAACATGAGTTTGTGCCTCTAATGCATAAAAAAAGGATTATGACACCAAATTGCAATAAAATGTGAAATTTACATTCCAGTTATTGTAAATTGCACACTAGTAGAAGAAAATAGGTTACCGGTACATTATTATTTTACAGTGTCCTTACTAAAGTGTAATTACACACGTAAGTATTGAGTAATAAATACATAACAACATGTACTTACTATAGGTTTAGGGTTAGGGATTGTTTTAGGGTTAACTGCTTGTAATTATGGATCATTTACTGTTATTACTAGTCATTACATTTAACATGTATGTATCGAGGACACTGTCAAATAAAGTGTTATCGGAAAATATAATCAAAATTCACACACACCGCACAGATTCCTTTGCATATATTCACATAAAATGTCACATTAAAAGGGGATATTATCTTCTTGAAAGTGTGTGTATGTGTGGTGGTGGTGGTGGTGGGGGGGGGGGGGGTTGTAGTGTCTTGGTTACAGAGAGGTGTTTATAAAAATGGTTGCATATAAGCTGTGAGTCACGTTCAGGGTCCGGTCACGGGGAGTTTGAGAGTATTTCTGTCTTTTTCCATATGCCATACTCTTTATCACTCCCTCTATGTCTCTTCTCATCTCTCTTTCTCTCTCAGTTGAGAACAGGTGGAGAGGTTCCTGAGGGATGTTGGCTGGCAGTTGCACTGGTGACTGATATGCATATTTGTACAGGAATGGGGATTGGTGGGTTTGGCTGTGTGAGTGTAATGATCAGCTGTCCACAGGGCTGGTGAGAGCTCAGATTGAGGCCATTGTGGAAGTTGGCAAAGGCAGCAGGCAGAAAGGTCAGTCGGGCTTATCTTTATACCTCAAATCCCAGAATAGCATTCTAAAAATTCACACAAATGAGACAATTGTTGACATACAGAAAAAGTATGGATGTGTATGCAGATAGAAAAGCTCAGATAATTTAGATTTTTGAAGTATTTAAAACTATTTTAGCCATTCTGGAACTTCTACCAGACAAGCCATTGAATTAGCCACGCCCCTCTTTACAAAATCCTGCACTCCAGAAACAGGCTCACTCACACAGACACGCTAGAGACCGCTGTGTTGGAGAAGATGGAGGGCGATGGGTCCCCCTGAGCATTTCACTGTCATATTTCATGGTAGCAAGTCACCGTATCGGCACTTCTACAATAATATTTGGGCTGCCAGTGAAGGCTCACAATGATTGACAGACAGAAAGTCTTATTGTCTAAAAAAACGATCTGACTACAGCCTGCAGACACCTTTTAGTCTGCTGTTTATCAAGACAGGAGTGATATTTCATGGCACCTATTCAATAATATCTGACAGGCAATAGATATGTTTTCTACATGTCATTTTATAAAATAAAAAATCACTTATTGTAATGAGAAATGTTTAAATTCACACTGAAATTTGAACAAATCAGAACACCCTGCAACCACTTAGCAATGCCCTAGTAACCAAGCAGAATATATATTCGACCACCTAACAATGTCATAACAATGAGCCAGAACACCATAGCAACCAACTATAAATGCCCTAGCAACCACCCAGAACATCCTAGTAACCAGCTAGCAATGTCCTAACAACCACTCAGAACACCCAAGTAGCCACCTAGCTATGCCATAGCAACCAGCCAGAACACCATACCAACCACCTAGAACACATTAGTGACCACCTTACAATGTCATAACAACCAGCCAGAACTCCATAGCAACCACCTAGCAATGCCATAGCAACCACCTAGAACATTCTAGCAACCACAGAGAACGCACTAGCAACACACTACAACATCCTAACAACCAGCTAGCAATGTCCTAACAGCTAGCAATTCCCTAGCAACCACCCAAAACACCCTAGCAACTGGCTAGTAATGCCCTAGCAACCACCCACAACACCCTAGCAACCAACTGGCAATGCCATATCAACCAGCCAGAACACCCTAGCAACCACCTTGAAATGCCCCAGCAAACAGCCGGATCACCATAGCTACCACCTAGCAATGTTCTAGGAACCACCCAGCACTCCCTACCAACCACAGACAACACCCTATCAACCACATAGAATATCCTAGCAACCAGCTAGCAATGTCATAACAACCACTCAGAGCACCACAGCAACCACCTAGCAATACCCTTGCAACCACCAAGAACACCCCAACAACCACAGAGAACAGCCTAGCAACCACTTAGAACATCAAAGCAACCAGCTAACAATGTCTTATACACCCAGAACACCATATCAATCACCTAGTAAAGCCCTGACAACCACCAGGAACAACATTACAAACAGAGAAAATGCCCTAGCAACCACCTAGAACATTCTAGAAACCAGCTAGCAATGTCCTAACAACCACCCAGAACATCCTAGCAACCACCTAGCAATGCCATATCAACCAGTCAGAATACCCCAGCAACCACAGAGAACACTCCACCTAGCCATGCATCAGTAACCACCAAGAACACCCAAACAACCACCTAGCAATGTCCTATTAACCACCCAAAACACCCAGACAACCACCAAGCAATTCCATAACAACCACCTAGAAATACCCTAGCAACCACTCAGAATACCCTAGCAATCACATTGCAATGCCATGACAACCACTTAGAACACCAAGCAAACTGGCTAGCAATACCCTATCAACCACTAAGAAGACCTTAGCAACCACCTATCAATGCCTAAGCAACCACCCAAAACACCCTAGCAACTGCCCAGCAATGCCCTAGCAGCCTCCCAGAACACCCTCAACACCATAAAGAACACCCTAACAACCACCCAGAACACCCTAGCAACTGCCTAGCAATTCCCTAGTAACAACACAAAACACCCTTGCAACTGCCTAGCAAAGGGCTAACAACCACTAAAAACAGCCAAGCAACTGGCTATCAGTTCCATAGCAACCACCCAATACAACCTAGCAACTGGCTAACAATTCCCTAGCAACCACCCAAAACACCTTAGCAACTGGCTAGCAATGCACTGGGAACCACCCAGAACATCCTAGCAACCAGCTAGCAATGCCATATCAACCAGCCAGAACACTCTAGCAACCACCTAGATATGCCCCAGCAAATAGCCAGATCACCATAGCTACCACCTAGCAATGCCCTAGCAACTGCCCAAAACAGGAACCACCCAGAACACCCAACAAACACAGATAATGCTATAGCAACTACCTAGAACATTCTAGCAACCAGCTAGCATTGTCCTAACAACCACCCAGAACACCACAGCAACCACCTAGCAATGTCCTTTCAACCACCAAGAACACCCGAGTATCCACAGAGAATGCAATAGCAACCCCCTAGAACATTCTAGCAACCAGCTAGCACTGTCCTAACAACCACCCAGAATACCCTAGCAGCCACCTAGCAATGCCATGGCAACCACTTAGAACACCAAGTAAACCAGCTAGCAATGCCCTATCTACCACCCAAAACACCCCAGCAACTGCCTAATAATGCCCTAGCAACCACCCAAAACACCCTAGAAACAGGTTAGCAATGCCCTAGTAATCACCCAGAACACCCTAGCAACCACATTGCAATGCCATGGCAACCACCCCCAACACCCTAGAAAAATAGCAGCGAGTTTTGCATGGGAAGCACCACTACCATGTTTCTTAGGAAAATTTAAAAGTTTTTATTGTTCAAACACAAAGAACTTTGGGTTGAACCAAAGCAAGCAGAATCCAAATTAACAATCAAATAAACTTAAATGGACTGCAGAAACATTTGCACAATCAGCATCAATATTTGCAAACCTAATCATGTCTTTTGTCCATTAGCAAGTGGGTACAATAAGAGAAAATGTTGTTAAAACGTATGTATACCCACAGTAAAGTAAATGCCTTCAGCCAAACCATTAAAACTCACATGCTGGGAGCCTGTTACAAATCCATAACCCAGACTACACCCCTCCTCCCCAACATTATTCTCCTGACTCAGCCTTCCTCTCCCACAAAAACCTTCCTCACCATTGTCATCGTCACAATTATCAGTGCTTTTACAGGCCTGGCTTCCTCTTTAGACTGTGAACTGTGTGAGCTCACTGTCCATTCAAGGGCTTTTTTTTCCGCTCTTCCTACAGGTGTTAATATATTTTTTCACTCTTACTTTTCGCAGTCAATGTTGATTTGACCCACTTCATATGGGCCTGAAATGTGAGCGAGAGATAGAGGGCATTTGAGTGTCTGAATGGGGGGCAGATCTAGTCTAGGGAGAGCTGGTTGAGGGAAAAGTGAAAACATATATATTTTAAAGATGACAATAGACTTTTGAACAAAAAGATAGAGAGTTAGAGAGTTATGTAAGCTGAAGTGCTAAAGGCCTATTATTTAATGTTTTCCATTAAAACATATTTAAATACTTTAAAACAAGATACATTTATCTGAAAAGTATTTTCATAAGATATTAAGATTAGTTTTTTTTTTTTTAGAGAGAATGTACCTTGAATATTGTCTTTACAGTGTGAATGTACATAATGGATGTAAGGGATTGTACAGGCAGTCGGTTGTTTTTTGCTAAATAAACCCTGAATCACCCTGTAGGGGTTTATTTTGTAATATTCACTGACTATTTTGCAATATTCCACTAATTGCACACCTTCTCACCAAATAATTAAAGGCATAGTTCACCCAAAAATGAAAATTCTCTAGTTTACTCACCATAATTCCATCCCAGATGTGTATTACTTTCTTTCTTCTCCTTTACACAAATTAAGATTTTTAGAAGAATTATTTAGCTCTGTAGGTCCAAACAATGCAAGTGAATGGTGGCCAGAACTTTGAAGCTCCAAAACATCATAAAATTAATCCATAAGACTCCAGTGATTAAACCAGTGGCACTATTTTTTTTTACTATATTCTCCTCCCTGCCCAATAGGTGGCATTTTGCACAAAGAATCTAAATTGCCAAAACAAAATAAAAAATATAAAATAAAACAAATGTGAAAGTGAAAGTGGAGATTTATAGTTTAAAAAAATGACTTAAATATTGATCTGTTTCTTACTCAAATCAATAATAATTAATTCTAAAGACATGGATTTAATCACTGGAGTCTTTTGTGCTGCTTTTACGTACCATTTTGGAGCTTCAAATTTCTGGCCACAATTTACTTACATTGAATGGACGAACAGAGATGAGATATTCTTCAAAAAAACTTATTTTGTGTTCAGCAGAAGAAAGAAAGTCCTACACATTCAATTTGTGTGAACTTTTCCTTTAAACAAATGGATATGACATATGGATTTCATTTGAATAGATAGATAGATAGATAGATAGATAGATAGATAGATAGATAGATAGATAGATAGATAGATAGATAGATAGATAGATAGATAGATAGATAGATAGATAGATAGATAGATAGATAGATAGATGGATGGATGGATGGATGGATGAACCCCATCAGCCACAACATTAAAACCACCTGCCTAATATTGTGTAAGTTTCCTTCGTGCCGCAAAAACAAAAATTTTTTGTTTTGTTTTTGGGACCATTCTGAGTAAATTCTAGAGAATGTTGTGTGGACGGAAACGCCTTGTTGATGACAGAGGTCAACGGAGAATTTCCAGACTGGGCTTTGAGCTGAAAGAAAGGCTACGGTAACTCGGGTAACCACTCTATACAATTGTAGTGAGCAGAATAGCATCTCTTTGAGGCGAATGGGTTGCAACAGCAGATCACATTGTGCACTTTTTAGGACCATAGTGTTCCTAATTAAGTGCTCAGTGAGTGCATATCAAAGAGAGATGCAACCAAAGAGACCGATTAATAATAGGATTTTTTGCAGTGTACAATATATTTAACAAATCTTTGGCAAAGGATTTGTCTTTTGGAGTGAATATCATGTCAAATCATTTATACACATATTGCAGGATAAACTCTTGATTCTGTAGAGCAGCAGTAAAACCACATAATACTGAGAAAGACCCTTTTAATGACATGAAGATTGGAAATCCCATCTGCAATACAGAGTCTGGCTTTGTACATCTTCCAGGCCTGCTCTGGTTTTAAAGGTCCTCTGAAGGACAGCCAGAGAAGGGATGTACTGAAGATTTATTCAGTGTCAGACAGAAATATAACATCCTCCAGCTGGTGACGCATCCGACCATCAATCAGTCAGAAGTCAGGCTTTGACTGGTGCTGGCCGTGGAGGGGGGCTGGGTTTGGCAACAGTGAGCCCATTTACAATCGTAATCATTTAGATATGACACTGCCTGTGTTCTTTACACTGCTGCTGTTTCTGGGTGCTTTGAATGCCAGCGGCTTTAAGAAGGCTGCCAAGAGCTAACTGTAGCTTTGAGTGTGCGCAAAAGCTAGCACCACCCACGAGACTATAGCTAGATTGATTATGAAATGCTTGCTGTATTACTACGGAGGCCACTTTAAGGCCTGAAACATAGGCTTTGCCAGTGGTTCTTCAACTAGTTTTGTTTAAGGGACCAGATTTTAATTTAGACATCAAGACTAATATTACTAAAATATTAAGACTAATATTTAAAAAATGATTAAATGTTGATTTCTCACCTACACTTCTTATATCACTTCAGAAGACATGTATTTCACCACTGGAGTCACATGGATTAGTTTTATGTTTTATTTTTATCAAAATTTTGATTCCTATTCACTTGCATTGTATGGACCAATCCTTCTAAAAATCTTTGTTTGTGTTTGTGCAGAAGAAAGAAAGTCATACACATCTAGTATGGCATGAGGGTGAGTAAATGATGAGAGAATAAATTTTTTGGCGCACTGTTCCTTTAAAAGAATTTTGATGAGGTCCCCCTAGTGTGCACTGGCCCCATGGTTTAAAACCACTGCACTAAATAATTTTTTATTGATGTTTTGAAATTCTCTGGCAATAGGGGACCAAATGAGTAGTATTCGGCTGGTCATGTGATCTCAACTTTGCAGCCACTACAATTTGGTATTGCAATACCGTTTGGTGTCACTAGTAGTGCCGAAAACGCACACTGCTACTTTGCGGGAAAAAATAACTTAACAACACCATTAAAACATTATAAAAACCTGATAATGTGGCAGTCAAGCCACACACAATGTCTTGAACTTTTTACTGTAATTTAAAAACATGATGTGGCACTAAGTGTCAGTGGTGCTCAATCTTTCATTAGTGAGGCCACTGGATGTTTTCCTGCCATCAATCCTGCAGAACGGTTCTCTCTCTCTGGGCCTGTCGTCCTCACCAGACACAGGATAACTGACCTTCGGGTCTTCCTGTGCCCAGTCTCATAGCACATTTAAACATTCTACTTTATAGTTTTGCGTCCATGACTGGTATATATCAACACAGAACTTTTGTAAAGGCCTACATTATGATTAGTTAATGGGTGAACTTATAAATTAATATACTGTATATATAAGACATTTATGGCCATATACTAAACATACACTCAGTGAGCATTTTATTAGGAACACAATGGTCCTAATAAAGTGCCTGATGTGGACTTCTGATGTTGTAACCCATTCGCCGCAATGTTCGATGTGTTGTGCATTCTGAGATGTTAGTCTGCTCACTACAATTGTACAGAGTGGTTATGGTAAATGGTCTGCACTTATATAGCACCTTTTTAAGCCTTAATTGGATTCATAGCGCTTTACACTGCATCTCATTCACCCATTCACACACACACTCATACACATACACCAATGGCAGCAGAGCTGCTATGTAAGGTGCTAGCCTGTCATTGGGAGCAACTTGGGGTTCAGTGTCTTGCCCAAGGACAATTCGGCATGTGGAGTCCTGTGGGCCAGGATTCTAACCACCGCTCTACCAACTGAGCCACAGCCGCCCCTGTGTTCATGGTGTTTCCGTCCGCAGATCTGCCACTCACTGGATGTTTATTGTTTTGGCACCATTCTGAGTAAATTCTAGAGACTGTTGCGTGTGAAAATCCCAGGAGATCAACAGTTACAGAAATACTCAAACCAGCCCGTCTGGCACCAACAATCATGCCACGGTCCAAATCACTGCAATCACATTTTTTCACCATTCTGATGGCTGATGTGAACAATTTCCTGACCTGTATCTGAATTATTTTATGCATTGCACTTGTGCCTCATGATTGGCTGATTAGATAATCGCATGAATAAGTAGGTGTTCAGGTGTTCCTAATAAAGTGCTCAGTGAGTTTAAGTATCATTAAGAGTGGATTGATATTTCTAGGTCTACATAATCTCTTGTCTCTTAATATCATTAAGATGCCTTGATGAAGTATAAATTGATTTTCAGCTAAATCATATCTGCTACATTTTCTTTGTTCTCCGTTTTTTGGTTGGGTCTTCATAAAATATGTTTTCATCCAAACATAAAGTAATTGTAGACCTTGCAAATGAACAGATCAGGATATTTCAATTATCTTTTATTCATGAGGACATTTTAAAACCACAGTTTGGCAGCAATTAACAGATTAGCAAGCATTCAAACCATGCGCCACATGAGAGACGATGATGCAAAGTCACACAGGAAAGGTGTGGCCTCTGTAAAGAATATATGCTGTGCGCAACACTTGAGACTTTACAGAATACTCCTTTAATGGGAGATTCATGTGGGTTCTGTGACAACGCCTCCATATCTTTACGACTCTCGGTTTTTCTGTGTGATGTGGGACAATAATCTGAGCCTGATTCATGAATGGAATTATTGACACCAGACGCTGGAGATCCACAGCATTCATTGTTTATTATATGTGTTTATTTGCTTTTGTGTCTTCTGTAAGTGAGTTTTTATATATTGTGGCATATTTTTTTGTGTGTTTACAATATTTACCTCTGTTGACAACAATACTGTAAAACAGAGGAGATGGGCATACAGTATATGGGATCAGGTAACCAAATGTCCCCACAAATGGAAGCGCAGAGTAGTTCTAGCAGGAAGACTAGCAGCTGTACATCATCACACCATTAGCTGGGTAATTCCTAGCCAATCACATGTAAGCCATTGCTTTATAAGTCCGCTCACAATCTATCACATTGCTGTTTCAGTGTGCTAACACAGGCAACCTCCACCACCCCACCACCACCAGTTGAGCCCTGTCCCGCACGGGGGTAGGCTCCTCGCCCCTGCCTCCTATCTCTGGCAGGACATGACGGTTCCGGGTACAACTCCCTCGGACCACCGGATGGGGCCTACGCCAAAGAGAGAGACATTACTTCCTGTTTTACATTTATCAAATAAATGGCATCTTAAACTTCACTCAAGTCTGCGTGTCTTCCCAATAGAACAATAGTTAAACCTGAAATCACCCACATTATGCCAACCTCCTGAAGATCCAAGTGATGAAAACTTATAAGGATATAAATATAAAAATAACAAAAGCCAGTGGAAAGTCCCCACCGTGATATAAAAATAAACACGTATGTTTGTGTGATGCTTAGCCAGTTCATCCTGGCAAGCTCACTACAGCAGGGAGTTACCAGGGTCACTGTTACCAGGTTCACTCATATCCTAACAAACAGATCTGTGCCATAATTACCAGCGAAGACCTTCTTATAAGTCTGAGATAAAAACAAAACAAAAAAGTCTTGGAAATACATTACATAACTGAGTGCTCCCGGAAAGGGATGAAGATACAGTTGGATGTTGCTCTGTTGCTCTGGTAACCAACTCCATGGGCGGAGGCTGTCTATCTGTCACCTCTGTGTGTCCGCTATTCACTGTCTCCATGTTGATCTGTGCTGCCCTCATTTAGCTGCATATACTTTAATCCTCAGCATTGCTCACTCTGCTCTTTCTATACAATGTTGGACAGTAGGTTTAATTTCATGGGATCGACAAGAAATTATTTCAAGCCGTACGACTGACTTTGTCTAAGCAAAGTCAAAGCAAAAATGCAGAACTCTATTGATTATTTGTCAGTCAAAAATTACTTGGTCACTTCAAAATGTTCAGTGACAGCATAAGGTCATTTTAAATTGTGTTTTCAATAAATAGGGAAACTTAATATCTATGGCCGAAAGAGCTGTATGGTAGTATGCAATTCTGAACTCGGCCTATGAATACCCATTGTACTGGGGACCTTTTCCATACACACCAATTTGTATTGGGTCTTAAATGGCACTGAATTGTAGGAATGACACTTCTTTTTGGTCCCTCTTTTCACATAGACACTTATGATTAGAACAAAACAAGGCTTAAATATAGTCAATAATAGTTAACACATTATTTACTCACCCTCATGAAGTTCCAAATCAGTATGACTTTCTTCTGTGGAACACAAAGGGGCATTATTATGAATTTTTTGGTGCAAGAAACCATGACTCATATTACAAGTGTATCTTAAAAAAAGGATATGACCCCTTTAAAATGCTAAGCCAACCAGGCAGCAGATTAGAGCAAAAAATTGAGTACTAACCCGTCCTGGTCTTCGTGACAAAGTGTACAGCAATAAAATACAGGACATTTGCACTGCCCACAACATCCATTTACAATCCATTTGTTCTTATCTCGTAATGGCTCAGTGAATAATCCATTAAGATAATGTACCAAACACTCTTGTCATAATAGCCAAAATACATCAAAGCTAACATGAAGCTATACAAGAACTGAAGAAATCTTCAGTTAATGTCAAGGGAAGGATGGAAGGAAACCAAAAGTAGATAAAGAATCTTGCAATAGGTAAAATAAACTTAAGATTAAGCTAAAGGGATAGTTTACCCAAAACTGAAAATGTTCTCATCATTTACTCACCCTCATGCCATCCCAGATGTGTATGACTTTCTTTCTTCTTCTGAACTCAAACGAAGGTTTTTAGAAGAACATTTCAGCTCTGTAGGTCTATACAATGCCAGTGAACTGCGGCCAGAAATTTGAAGGTCCAAAAAGCACATAAAGTCAGCATAAAAGTAATCCATAAGACTCCAGTGGTTAAATCCAAATCATTAGAAGTGATATGATATGTGTGGGTGAGAAAATTATTAATATTTGAGTCGTTTTTAGCTATAAATCTCCACTTTTACTTTCACATTCTTCTTTTGTTTTTGCTGATTCACATTCTTTGTGCATATTGCCACCTACTGGGCAGGTAGGATAAAAAATTACTTAAATATTGGTCTGTTTCTCACCCACACCTATAATATCACTTCTTAATGCATGAATTTAACAACTGGATTCTTATGGATCACTTTTATGCCTCCTTTATGTGCTTTTTGGACCTTCAAAGTTCTGGCCACCATTTACAAGCATTGAAAGGACCTACAGAGCTGAAATATTCTTCTAAAAATATCTGTTTCTGTTCAGCAGAAGAAAGAAAGTCCTACACATCTGGGATGGCAGAGGGGGTGAGTAAATGATGGGAGAATTTTTGGGTAAATCAATTTCTTTAAAGTTATGCCAAAATGCAGTTACTATGACAAAAAAATTGCCTGAAAGTTCAAATGTAAATTTGAATGTCTGAATCTGAACAAAGTTGATCTAAACCCATTTGTCACATGGCAGATTATAGTCTACGAGACAAAATGTTGGTCAGAACTCAATTTTGACAAAATGTGTAGTTACTGCAGTTTGCCTTTGCATTGCAGTATGGTAACTTATGTTATTCCAAACATTGCTATTCTCAGCTTCACTCTCTCCATCTCTCTCTGTTCTGGCATGTTTGATAAGCGAGCAGAGAGCACATGCTGATAAATGTGAATGGATTCCCACAAAGCACTTCGGCATGTTGGGTGGAGTGGCGGGGGAAGGGATCCGGACGCTGCTCACAGCCACATGCCTCCATTATCCTGATGGGGTTTTTATTAAATTAGCTAAGGCAGTCTTCCACCACAACATGAAGAAAGAGAGATAGAGAGAGCCGCTTACTAAATCAAATTAGAATCCTTATTTCATTTGCCAAAGGTCTGCTTCGGGTGAGACAAGACAAGGGCTCATAAATAGGGACATATAGAGGAGATGGAAGGGGTGGAAGGGACGGGTGGAAAGGGTGGCAATTTATCACCACATGACAGAGTGACAGCATGTACAGTTTGCTGCCTGCCAAAATACATTTCAAAATTGGATAAGTTCATTCTTAACTGCATATTGTTGTCAGCAGGTGTGTCTTTGTCTCTGGTTAGAATTGCATACTACCATACTTCTCTGACTAGTTTTGCAGCATGTAGACTGCATTTTCTGTATGCATTGAATACCTGTATACCCTACTGTATTTGCCAAAATGTGCAGTATGCAAAAGAGCACACTGTCGCTATGTTTGGAATAGCATACTACTCTTATTATTACATGTAGTATGTAGTATATTTACTGTATAGAGTATGTGAATTGTGCATGATGAATTCCACAATGCAATAAGCTTGACTTGATACAGCCATGATTTAAAATTTTTTTTTTTTTTAAATAAATGATTTGATTGTATTGTCAAATAAGACTTAAACACAGTATATACTGTAGATGGACTCAACTTGCTGAATAAACATGCAACTGATGAGGTCATGTGACAACAATGTAGCAAACTACTGTTTGAACCATTTATCGTGGAATAATGTCTTCTGTTTCACTTACTGTTCAGAATATAGCCAAACTGTGTGCTTTTATGTGCCTGCACAAGACTGTCCAAAGGCTGTACAGGACATACATTGCTTAATTTTTATCCAAGTGCAGGGAAATTTTTTACATTTACATTTATGCATTTGGCTGACACTTTTATTATTACATGTTACAGTGCACTTATTACAGAGACAATCCCCCCGGAACAACCTGGAGTTAAGTGCCTTGCTCAAGGACACAATGGTGGTGGCTGTGGGGCTTGAACCAGTGACCTTCTGATTAACAGCCCTGTGGTTTAGCCACTACGCCACCACCACTAATCATTGAATTTTGCATTTCAGCTCGGTTTATCATGGGCATTTTACGATGGATGGGTGAGCTTTTGCTCCTAGCGATAGTGATCTCAGGGAGGGCTGGCCTCTTTGAAAGCAGGATCTAAGAGTAGAACTCAGCAGGCCTGAATGAAGACATTAAGATCTATTACAATGATCCTGACCTTAGAGGCAAAGCATGGAATCTGTGTTATTGCTCTATCACGGTACACTGGTGTTCGCGTGCAAGATGTTATTGCAAACAGGCCAAAGGTCAAAAAACACTCACATTCAAAACAAAGTGGACTTCTCACCTCGTTCTTTATGGTTTACAACCCTGCTTCTGTAAAAGAGAGTACGTTTGAATTCACAAACATTCCGTTTCAGACTCTTGGCTCATTTGAACATTCCGTTTGAAGTTTGAAAAATTTGTTAATAGTTTTTTAATAGTTTTCCTAAGTATGCAGCTATGGAGAACATTTTCAAAAGTCTTTGTTTTTGGAGGATTTAACCGCTATTCAGGTGTAGATGCAAGACGTTAATGTTGCGACATTAATGGGATTTCAAATGAAACTGTATTAGTGTGGAGGTGGCCTATGGAATTTTTTTGTGTGAAAGCGTGTAGTCTGATAAATTAGAAATGAGCAACCAGAGCAGAGTCAGAACAGTCTGAAGGTCTGTGCCGACAGAGGCATCACGCCCATTTAGACTGAGGGGGCACATTCCCCTTTGATTTTTGGATTTTGTAACTTTGATAATTAAATTAAACGATTATTGCATGTAAAAAAATAAAAAATGTCTTGGCTGCCTTGGAGATTGCACTCAGCAGAAAGGTTAAGCACAAAAGGGAAAGTGCGTTGTTATGGTAATAAAACTAATGAATTGTATCAACTTCAGTGCAGTTAAAGGGTTAGTTCACCCAAAAATAAAAATTATCCCATAATTTGCTCACCCTCAAGCCATCCTAGGTGTATATGACTTTCTTCTTTCAGCCAAATACAATCGGAGTTATATAAAAAAAATATCCAAGCTTTATAATTGGAATGAATGGTAACTTAGATTTTGAAGTCCCAAAAAGTGCATCCATCCATCAAAAAAGTAATCCATACGGCTCCAGGGGGTTAATGAAGGCCTTCTGAAGTGAAGCGATGCATTTTTGTAAGAAAAATATCCATATTTATAACTTTATAAACTATGCTTCCGGTAACGGCCATCCACACGTTCACAAGAGAGTCGAGTTCCGGCGTATGACTTAGGCGTAGCGTAAGCTACGTAAGGTGCGTTCGTGTGTTTATCCAGTCATTCGTCCATTCATGGCAGCAAACACTCTCAGCCTCTGTTGGCGTTACCTCGCATTTCCTGCATGAGCACCACCACGTCTCCCGTACTCTCTGTCTACCAGATTCTTTTGTTTGTGTTGCTGCTTCAGTCTCTTCCATCTCCCAGAGGTCCTGGTTGGTGTACTCCAGTTAAAAAAAAATAGGGCTGGGCAAAAAACTCAATCTCCTCTTCTCATATTGAAAATGTTTCTTTAAAAATCCTCTTTGTTGTCTTCTAATTCTTGACCGGCATTTTGTTTTACTCTATCCTCTGCGCTTTCGCAATTCGTCACTTCTCACTAGAGCTTACAGTTTCTAAAGTTATAAATAAAGTTATAAATATGGATATTTTTCTTACAAAAACGCATTGCTCCGCTTCAGGCCTTCATTAACCCCCTGGAGCCATATGGATAAATATTTTGATGGATGGATGCGCTTTTTTGGGCTTCAAAATCTAAGTTACCTCTTGGAAGAGCCAGGATATTTTTGAATATAACTCAGATTGTGTTTGGCTTAAAGAAGAAAGTCATATACACCTAAGATGGCTTGAGGGTGACAGCTGTCTGCACATTCACAAGAGAGTCGAGGATATTTGTTAATATAATATTTGCCAACTATGTCAGTATGTCTATGGTATTGTATTGGTTGTTGTTCATTTTCTTTGGTGCTGAAATTAATTTGAGGCGTCTTTACATTTTCTTTTCTTCATGTTTAAAAATACAGCGGCTTCTGAAAAAGGCAGCCGCCTGAACAGATGAAGGCGCCTTTAAAGCTCGTTCAAGAGACGTGAGCCCCTTTTTTGGCATTACTGCTTATGGCACACAATGCGCAAGGTACAAATATATAATCTTTTCGAGGGCTGCTGTGTGTCACTGACCACAAGTTATTGATATCACAGCAATGATTCAAACAAGATTTCCCAAGAAATCAAAGTTAGCAAAAGTCAAAGATTTCATTATTAACTCTTGAGAAACATTTCCCATCAAAATCTTCGTAATCAGGGAAATTTGAGCATGTCAACAGAAAAGACTAAAACACTTAAATGTGACTAAAACCTTTAATGGAACATAGCGGCACACCTTTTAACCAGACCCAAACTTTCTCTGACAAATCGCCACCTCACACCGAGAAGTGATGTCATCCACTAGTCTACCGCATGGAAATGGGAATCTTTCAACTGAAATCCCTTTTCCTCTCCCCCACTACCTCAAGGGCATGAGATAAGTGACCATTTTAACAAGCACAGGAAGTCCATTGTCCTCTGTGCTTCACACACTAAAAGAAAATTTCCCTTGTAACCAAAGTATTGATGTCAGCAAGCCGATGTTAGCCAAGAAAAGAGCACCAAACCAACACCATCACCCCTTCAACGTCTGTATGCATGTATTGTATATCCCTCACACACCTTTGAAATTCAAATAATAGATAAATGGTTTGATAAAAATGTCCTTCCAGCCAGAAAGACCTAGACATTTCCAGTAAACTCCAGTGTAACACATATGCGTTGTCATTTAAAACACATAGACATTTCATAATGTCTTGTAGGTTTAGAAACTTGTGCTGATTTGCATGACCTTTGACCCTTTAACTATATCTATGAGAAACTCTTTGTGAGTACTTTTTTTTGTTGTGAAGGCTTCTCTGTCCAGGGTTTTTTGCTCATCTTCTGTTTATGAATGAATAAGTATTTTAGTTGCTCATTCATTCATACCTGCCTTTTATTGCTAGTGGTTACAGTTAGAGCTGTAGGTACAGTATTCTTCCACTTTCAAGCACCAGTCTAGTTTAGGTTTCCTTTACATAGTCCTTTACACGAATAGTCATGACAATTCGTAATAATTAGTATGAGATGGAGTAATTGCAAGATATATGAAAAGGTATGGCTCAAATGAAAAGGTGCAACTTTTATTTCCATAGATGCAATCAAAAACAGGCATAAAATGTAATCAAGCCTCAAGACTTTATTAAAATAAAGATAATGTCAGTGAACAAGTTTGGTTACTCATTCCATATGTATTAATGCAATACGCTTCTCTCATCTCGTTTCAAATCCTGATGTTTTCTTCTTCCGTGGTACACAACAGTGATTTTCCTATTAAAGGGACAGTTCACCCAAAAATGAAAATTCTCTCATCATTTACTCACCTTCATGCCATCCCAGATATGCATGACTTTCTTCCTTCTGCAGAACACAAACAAAGATTTTAGAAGAATATCTCAGCTGTGTCCATACAATGCAAGTGAATGGTGACCAAAACTTTCAAGACCCCCCCCCAAAGAAAATCACACAAAGGCCTTTTTTTAAACCATAAATCTCCACTTTCACTTTCAAAATGTGAAAGTTGGAGATTTATAGTGAAAAAGGACTTAAATATTGATCTGTTTTTCACCCACACCAATAATATCACTTCTGAAGACATGGATTTAACCACTGGAGTCATGTGGATTATGTGGCTTTATGTGGCCTTTATGTGAGTTTAGGAGCTTCAAAAGGTCTGGTCACCATTCACTTGCATTGTAAGGACCAACAGAGAGGAGATATTGTTTTGCAAAATCTTCATTTGTCTTCTGCAGATGAAAGAATGTCTTAAACAACTGGGATGGCATGATGATGAGTAGATGAAGATTTTTAGGTGAAAATCTATCCCTTTAAAATCATGGTCAGGTTTAGGGTTTGGGTACGGGTTAGACTTGATGTTTAGATTTGGTTTAGAGCTTTAAAAGTGTAATAACATAGTTCGTATACATGAGCTAACTCGTATGATTTCTTAGGATTATGCCATCTCATGCTAATTATCACTAATTGTCATGAGAACAGTTAGGGTAACTTACAGTGAGGTACAGCAGCACCTTGGCCAGGTATTAACTTAATTTAATGTCTTAATGTATCTACTAATGTTTAAGGTGTTTAAGGCCCAGATGAGCGAGCATCATGCTTTCTTAAGTGTCCTTTCTTGTATTTGCAATTAATGGATTTGTGCACTGTAAGCTGTTTTCAAAATGAGTCTGCTAAGAGCATAAATGTAAATGGGAAAAATTATAACAAACCTAACTGCTGGGGAGGTTAATATAGCCACACATAGTTCTCTAGAAACAAAGGAAATGGGCTCATTTGGTTTTATCAATGTGATACTATACCTGCTCCCTCCATATCTGCAGTACTCTCACCAGTATTAGTGCATCAGTCACCCACTGTGTTAAAGACTATCCTCTGTAAAACCACTCCCTAGTATCTGCCAGTCAGTCAGATTTCCTCACCATAAGACATTTGTCAGAAACACAAGAGGGTCTTTTGTAGTCTGTGCTAGTGACCCCCACGGCCAGCTGAAGCCCAGCCTTAATGAAGTCTATTCATTTTCCTGTTCTTCTCACTGGAACTCCCACATACTGTTAATTCCTTCATATATCCACACATCAGATGCATACCACACAAGTCAAACACAAAATGAGATGCTGTTAACTGTCACTAGATATGTATGGTCTTAATATATTAGCGTTGATCATAAGCTTTCATGTGCCGTAGGTTTGACAAACTTTATGTGAAGGTATTTCACTGCATGGGATCTCACACAAAGCTACATTACCCACGTTCATAAAGGGATAGCTCACCCGCAAGTCATTCTAAAACTATGTGACATGTTTTTTTTTTACATGGAACACAAAAAAAGATATTTTGCAGAATGTTCAAGCTGCTCTTTTCCATACAATGACAATGAATGGTACTGGGGCTATTGAGGTCCAAAAAATGCCAAATGAAGCATCATGTAGGTGAGTGGTGGTGGCGTAGTGGGCTAAATCACATATACTGTTAATCAAAAGGGTGCTGGCTCGATCCCCACAGCCACCACCATTGTGTCCTTGAGCAAGGCACTTAACTCCATGTGGCTCTGGGGGGATTGTTCCTGTAATAAATGCACTGTAAGTTGCTTTGGATAAAAGTGTCTGCCAAATGCATAAATGTAATATGTAATGTGACAGAAATGTAGTTCATGTAACTTGTGTGCAATTTTCCAAGTCACCATTGATGTCTAACCTGGACCAATTCATGTTGTGGAAGATTTTCCGAAAATGATGATTTTAATTGTGCTCTTTTCCTCACACAAATGGCAAATATGGCTTTAGAAGATTGCACAGTATACAAGTCCATTCCTTTTTGTTGTACACAAAAGAGGAACACAAAAGGAGATGTTTGGCAGAATGACAATCTCAGTCACTATTCACTTTCATTGTATGGAAAAATGGTGCAATAGAATTGAATGGTGACTGAGGCTAACATTTTACCTAACAAAGGGCATTTTGCCTTAAAAAGCACTCGTAACTCAATGCAATGCTCTATCAGATGAGCTACTGTACAATTTGATCATAAACAAGCTGGAAATGTAGTTGGTTATGTTATGCAAACATTAAAATGCATTGGATGTCAAAAGATAGGTATATTAATGCGATTCTATGAGACCAAAACTATTACTTTAAGCCTTAATAAAGCCAAACTGATGCATCTAAACCAAATTAACCAAAGCAGAAACATACGAAAAGATACTAAAACTTTTGCACAAGTGTTGTTGCTAACTAGCTTTAGATGAAATATAGCCACAAAGCAGACAGCGTAACTGCCAGCATTTACACAACTGCTGACAGAGTGAACTGTGTAACACTGAGCTGGACTTGTGATATCATTGTAAACCTGCCTGGAAAACACTCTCTCACTGTAAAAGTAGGGCCATCTGATGTCACTCTAGCATGGAAATCTAATATAAGACTGAAACCTTCTTTAAATCTATCACTGTCACAGCTGAGGCTTACTGAACATCTGAGAAAAATGACTTTGATGTGAAACATGAGGTCACCAAACAGTGACAGGGTCAATAGTGTAACTTCAGTTTTAATACTTCATTACATTTCCCTGAAAGTCCCCAGAGAATCAGATCTGTGCTTTTGAGACAGCTCAGCTTCTTTTCTGCTCAGCACAACAAATCACAGCAGTCTTCTTATGAGTCCCCTAGATGAATATGAGCTTTTTCCAAGATGGCATTCTGCAAGGTAGCCTTATCTTCTTAAATCTTCCTTTAAGACCACTCTATCAGCCATAATCACTGAGCTCATTTGTACATAGGACTGACAGATGGCATGACAACAGAATCATGTGTTTACCTACACTCTCAGACTACTACTTCAATATTTGTATTTGCCTGACTATTTTACAATAAACATCAAGTATAGTAATTCTACATTTATGCATTTGGCAGACACTTTTATCCAAAGCAACTTACAGAGCCCTTATTACAGGGACAATCCCCCCCGGAGCAACCTGGAGTTAAGTGCCTTGCTCAATGACACAATGGTGGTGGCTGTGGGGATCAAACCAGCGACCGTCTGATTACCAGATTACCAGTTATGTGCTTAGACCACTACACCACCACCACTCAATTCTATACTTATAATCAACAACTTGAAATCAAGTTTTATAGTTTTTACATTTTTGCCAAATAGCATAAATCGCAGTGTTTCATGGGTTTGTAGTTCTATCGGGAAGACACGCAGGCTTGAGTAAATTTTGAGATGCCATTTATTTGATAGATGTAAAACAGGAGGTGATGTCTCTCTCTTTGGCATAGGCCCCGTCCGGCAGTCCGAGGGAGTTGTACCCGGAACCGTCATGTCCTGCCGGAGATAGGAGGCAGGGGCGAGGACCGTACCACCCTTCGGGACAGGGCTCAACAGGTGGTGGTGGGGTGGTGGAGGTTGCAGTGTTAGTACACCGAAACAGCAATGTGATAGATTGTGAGCGGACTTATAAAGCAATGGCTTACGTGCGATTGGCTAGGAATTACCGAGCTAATGATGTGATGATGTACACCTGCTGGTCTTCCCACTATAAATGTGCTCCGCTTCCATTTCTTTTTTTTTCTCCCCTTTTCTCCCTAATTTGGAATGCCCAATTCCCAATGCGCTCTAAGTCCTCGTGGTGGCGTAGTGACTCACCTCAATCCGGGTGGCGGAGGACAAATCACAGTTACCTCCGTGTCTGAGACCACTCCGCACATCTTATCACGAGGCTTGTTGAGCGCGTTACCACGGAGACGTAGTGCATGTGGAGGCCCACGCTATTCTCTGTGGCATCCACGCACACCTCACCATGCACCCCACCAAGAGCAATAACCACACATTATAGTGACCACGAGGAGGTTACCCCATGTGACTCTACTCTCCATAGCAACCGGGCCAATTTGGTTGCTTAGGAGACCTGGCTGGAGTCACTCAGCACGCCCTGGATTCCAACTCGCAACTCCAGGGGTGGTAGTCAGCGTCAATACTCACTGAGCTACCGAGGACCCATGGATTTGTAGTTCATTCCCTCATTAAAGACTTTAAGTACACAGTCTTGTACCTTAGTCTTTTTGTCCAATTGTCAAATACTTTTTTTGTTTAAAATTAAAGTTTTTAATGTTGCGATTCACCTCGGAGCTGGTTAGTTCGGTTCATGGCTTAGAACTCTTTAATTAAGGATTTTGGCATCAAGAACACCACAAAAAAAATCAGAAAATCCTACTTAAAGGTATATTGCGGGTTCAATCAAGTTTAAATCAACAGCATCTGTGGCATAATGTTGATTATCACAAAAATTCATTTCAAATTGTCCTGTCTTTTCATAAAATATATTTTATATATATATATATATATATATATATATATATATATATATATATATATATATATATATATACACAAGAAGTAAACAATATGCAATTGAACATGACTTTAGTGTGATAAAATCACTTACTGGCCTTTTCTGTGTCAAATTAAATCCAATTTTACAACTTTGTTGCCATGACGACAACTTTACAACTTTACAAAGTAGAATTAATGCAAGCGCTTTTATAAAATTATAAGCTTTGCATTTCTGCCTTTAAACCCTCCAAAAAATGGTCCCCCATTTGCTTCCATTATAAGTGCCTCACTGTAACCATTTTTACACAGAATCCTCAAAAACTTGAAAGTGAAAAATCTAGCGGGAAAAAAAATCTGCTAATGAAGCAAGACAAAATATACTTGCATTCATGACACATCCTCCAAACATCAATTTGCTCCTCACATTTATCATTACATGTAATCTTGTCTTACCCAGCACCACAAATTAAAGGCTCCGTGGTTTGCAGTTTTACTATAGTATAGAGTATATTTAAAAAATATATATATTTACTATTATATATACAGTACTTTAATATTTATTCAAAACAGAAGCCCTAAAATATGACAACTTAGCCTGTTGTCCATATGGTTGTGTATTTGTTCTAAAATAATTTTGCATGATTAAAATCTAGTGTGTGAGAGAGGGGGAAAGGTGCTGTATTGAATTATGCTGATGGCATAGAGTGACTGCTTTTTTGTGTCTAGGTGATATTGATGACATCAGTGCCCCCTGTCTCTTCAATCAATCACCATAGCAATTCTGACGGACACTCAAGAAAAAACCAAGCTGTCCTTTCTCTTCTTAACAAGCACTGACTCCACATGAGGGCACAAATGTCAGTGAACCCCTTACTGGGAAACTGCATCCTCCGAGACAGGCAGACATCATGCCTGAGTAGGATCTTTACGGTGCTGCAATATATCTACATAATTGGCCACGTCGCCTCTTTGCTCTGAGGTCATTCTCCATTGCCAAGGTCTCTTAGCACAATTAACCTAAATATTGTCAGAAGATCCTTCTGTGCCATATGGTGAGTGACATCATCTCTTAGTGCCCTGTTCCACCCACCTAAAGATCAAACCACAGCAGTTGTGCTTCAGGCACCACAGATGACCTAACCTCCTCTGGGTTTTCCCCATTTTCTGCTTTTTACATCCTGACAGCATAAGTTTAAACTCCGTCTGCATGTAGTGTATGACTTTACTCAATATGAGGGTTTTATTGATTTACATGTACCCCATAGTCAGGGTCAGAAATATTTGTTTATTCCTTGCTTGAAAAACAAGGTCATCCCAGGTGGTCAAGATTGGAAAATGATAGCTGGTTGCTGTTGTAACGGGAGCCAGCTGGTAGATAGCTGTGCAGTGTGTAAACCTCACTCTCCTGACCTCATGTGATGCACTAGCGACTGACACTAGAGGCAGTAGCCTTTAGCCTCCTTGTTAGCGCACCTGCCTCCCATGCCGGAGACGTCGGTTCGAGTCCTGTTCGGAGCGGGGCGATCAGGACCGGTTACAATGGTGCCGTGACCCAGATGGGAGTGAGGTTTAGGTGGGTGAGTGTAACGGGAGCCAGCTGGTAGATAGCTGTGCAGTGTGTAAACCTCACTCTCCTGACCTCATGAGGATGCACTAGCGACTGACACTAGAGGCTGTAGCCTTTAGCCTCCTTGTTAGCGCACCTGCCTCCCATGCCGGAGATGTCGGTTCGAGTCCTGTTCGGAGCGGGGCGATCAGGACCGGTTACACTGTAGTAAATGGGTATATCAGCCCTAAAAAGCTGAAAAGTTTAAACCAGGTCCATTCGCTGGTAGTCTATATTGTATGTACTGTATATTGTAAACATGACAGTATTGATTGACACATAATTTTGTGGTTACTATGTTTTTATCTACAAATGCCATAGTTAAACTATGGTTAATGTAAAACAATAATTTTTATTCAGGGCAAACCTGTTTGTGAAAGTGTTTGTTACCAAATAGAGTGTTCATTCTTTGGATTTGGCAGTAATATTTATAAATATATAAAAAAAAGAATCTGTATGTTGCAAATACCGTACCATGCCGAAACAGTGACCCTAAAACCATGATACAAACCAAACCATTGAGAAATTGTAACCGTTATACCCCTAGAAAGCTCTAATTGACAGTTGTGACTAAGGCTGGAAGATGATATTCGTATATTCGTTGAATTTAAGTAAAAATTTCAAAATTGTGTGCAAAGCTCAGTTGATGACATAATTTGTGGGCTAAAATGTAGGTACATACATGCAACTGTTTAAGAAAAACACTGTGATATCGCAGGAGACAGATCAGATTTTAAAAATCAGATTTTTCCTCCCTACCTGTCTTTTAAATTTGAATGTCATTTTAATTTTGGTAATATTTCGGTGAAAATGTTTAATTATGTTTCTCAGCCCTGCAAACAGCCCTAGTTTGCCTGCATGATTGTGTTCACATAAATAAAGCCTCTTCTAATAAATGACTGAAGGTAGTTTTGCAAGAGTTTTTTTTAAATACTTTTATTTTATTATTATTCATACAGCCCTGCAATTTTCCATATAGATTTTTTTTATTTGCTGTAAACACACATCTTCCCATAAGGACTAGTACCTTCTAATTCTTCTTGTCTGCCACATTTTTCGTTCTCTAGACACAGAACTTGCTAAATCCTAACTAGGGGGAGGCTAAGAGAAATTACTATGTTTGTAAGGCAAGAATAATTTGAATAATTTCTCTGTTTCGAACATTCCAGAGCGATATGAATGTCTATGTGTGCTCCGAAATGATAATACCTTTGTAGGAGTGAGGTAAAAAAATACCTCCACTCTCAGGTAATAGCACTTACCATTAAACATTTGATTTGGGTGGGTTGAATAGCTCTGATGCTTCTGGTAAATGTTGCTCTTTTTACAACCAGCTTTCTGAGCTCAAATCAAAACCTGAATCCTTAAAATCAAACAAACAAAACTGAATAAATATCAGTTTTAGCAGAATTTTCCAGCAGGGTTTGAAAACCATGTTTATCATGGTTTATAAATTGTGGCAGCCTTTTAAAAACAGGTCATATCTGCAGAAATATGCAAAAGTCAAGGTAACAGTGAGGCACTTACAATAGAAGTAAATGGGATGAAAGGCAGAAATGTGAAGCTTATAATTTTTATATCTGTTCTAGGCTGATCAACTTTTATTTGTCACTGATGTTATGTGGTAACAAAGTTGAAAAATTGGAAATAATTTTACACAGAAAAGGTAAGCAAGCAATTTTATCACACTAAAAGCAAATTAGCATGCATATTGATTATGTCTTGTGGCTATACTATTAAAAACATTGAGTGTTTTAATGTGTTTAGGTTGGCCCTATTTACTTCCATTGTAAATGCCTCTCTTCAAATTTTTTTAATAAATGGAGGGACAAGTCAAAATAAATGGTTGTGATGTCACAAATGCTGTCGATTGAGCTTTACTTGTATCGAACATCCTTTTAAAGTCAACATGAACGGAAATTTGCAAATCTTTTACTGCCAAAATGTGATTTCCAAGTGAAACAAGATATCAAATCAGAAAAGTTATTTTATTTTATCCTTCATGAATAGTTTGGATCATGAAAAGTGTTCTCGAAGTGGTTGGAAGGGAGGGGTTGAAAATAAAGAGGGCTTGGTGACATCAGCCGGAAGGATA
Organism: Xyrauchen texanus; assembly: GCF_025860055.1. Taxonomy (NCBI): domain Eukaryota; kingdom Metazoa; phylum Chordata; class Actinopteri; order Cypriniformes; family Catostomidae; genus Xyrauchen; species Xyrauchen texanus. The sequence goes on from NC_068277.1 coordinate 8,837,411, forward strand.
TTCGTTTCTGAGGTGTAGCAAGTTATTCGATTTTGATAAAAAATTACCAAGACATTGGAATAACGTGGACTGATCAATCCTTTTGACCATCTTGGACAGCACCAAAAGTTGAACAGCAACCAAAAGCAGGTTTTAGTTAACATTTCCATGGGCTTTGGGCCTCACTGTATGTTACTGTAACCATGAGGAACTCTTGCCTCACGGAGAGTGCAATGGACGAGTTTATCTGCTGGGAAAAGGGCCGGAGAGTGCAATTTTATGCTTAGGCACAGCCACCTGGCCTTAGCCGTTGACTTGGTCTCCATCTGCTTGGGAGGTGGAGCTGCAGGGATATGGAGTTTAGCAGGGCGCTACCCCTAGTAAAAGCGTGGGCAAGCCACCCAGCAAGCGATGCAGCTCTTTGAAATCTCGGGGGTCTGGGCCTGCAAGACCACCATAGAGTGCAAGGCCGAACCTGGCCGACCTGCCACTCCATAGGCCTTGCCTATGAGAGCAGATGTAAACCTGCAAGGCTTGGATGGATAAGCCAGCATAGCTTTCCAACTCGAGCAGAAGTGGAGCATTATTGGGCTGCTATTGCCTCCTCCACCGGGGGAATCTCAGTGTTGCCCCTTTGCAAAGCGCGATCAAGCGTTGTGAAGGCTACGGTGCAAGAAACGTGCTCTCGTGAAGAGTAAGAGTAAGGGGAACACCACATTTTAACCAGCTGGTACAGCAACTCAGGAAAAAATGATCACGCATGAAGAGAGTTTCCCATAGCGTGAGCTACAGCTACTGACGCAGCGTCAAAGTGACCAACTTGGAAGGGAACCATGTTCATCATTATAAGGTGTATGAAGTATTGCAGCACCTATCAAAAACACCATATCAAAGAAGATACAGACCTCTCCCTGTCCTCCCATCCCTTTTTCTATCACTTCTACATTATCCCTCTGCTGCACTCAAAGCAAATATCTCACCAAAACAGCACTTACACAGACACTTTACAGTTAGCTAAAAGAGAGAGCCGGGCAGTAAATTACCATACTAGGTTAACGAGGCCTTGGAAGGGTTACTGTAATCTCCTCCTCCTCTTTTTTTATTTGAATGTGAGTCTGAAAGAACTGTGCATTTCTATTGTCTACTGCTTCACTGTCATCTAAGATTCATCCCTGTCTCCTGAGAGCAGTTTACTGTCTGCTGCGTCAGCACACCACACTCACATTACCTTCATAGAGAGGAGGGGGTGTTACTCTCTCAAATCCTCTTCATTAAAGGGGAATTTCACCCAAAATGGAAATTCTTACATTAGTTTTGTAGAAATGTACTTACTATTATTATGTTTCAGACCTGAATGCTGTTAGTTCTTCTGTGGAATTCAAAAGGCGAATTTTTTTGGTGCTTGTCTTTTTTGGAGCTTGGCAAACGTGAGTGGTTGTGGTGTAGTGGGCTAAAGCACATAACTGTTAATCAGAAGGTTGCTGGTTTGATCCCCACAGTCACCACCATTGTGTCCTTGAGCAAGACACTTAACTTGTTGCTCCTGGGGGTTTGGTCCTGTATTAAGTGCACTGTAAGTCACTTTGGATAAAAGCATCTGCCAAATGCATAAATGTAAATGCAAACGTTATCTATCTGTAATTAGAAAAGAGCTGTGTAACGATTCCTCTGAAATTCTACTTTTGTCTTCCGTGGACAAAACTAAAAGCATATGGGTTTCAAATGACATGAGGATGAGTAGACAATGACAGGATTTAACCTTTTGGGTGAACTATTCCTTTAACTCTAAAGGGTGTAATTTGTATGCCACGTGCTGGCATCACGTTCTGGCTTTGATGTAATGGCCAGAAGTTAATTAAATTTGTAACAATGGCTCAGGTGGCTCAGGTGATAGAGTGGGTCGGCCACTAATCGCAGGGTTGGATTCCCGGCCCACACGACTCCACATGCCGCAGTGCCCTTGGGCAAGACACTGAACCCCAAGTTGCTCCCAATGGCAGGTTAGCGCCTTGCATGGCAGTTTTGCTGTCATTGGTGTGTGAATGTGTGTTTGAATGGGTGAATGAGTCACAGTGTAAATCGTTTTGAATACCGTTAAGGTTAAATAGGCGCTTTATAAGTGCAGACCATTTACAAATAAAATGAATGGTTAAAAGATTCACACATATGATATTTGGTCATTAAAATCATTTTATTTTAAACAGTCGGGATAATGAAGAGTCTGGAAAAGCTTTGCAGCATGACAGCAATAGAACGGGGTATTCGTCCACTGCTGCGACATGCAGCAACGAACGCTGCCAGTGTAGAAAGCATCACTGATTATAATTAGAGCGATTTGCTTTTAACATGACACGTCGCTCATATCCGGTGTAGGCAGTGTGTAAGTCTATAATGCTTTGTCTTTCAATTACAGGTGACAAAGACAAATGGGAGGAAAATAAAAAGAAGGCAGTTTTGGGGTAGTTCTCACATCTGTGCGCAACCGGATTCAGACGGAACAGCAGACAGAGTGACCTGAAGCCCAGACGGGTCAGGAGACGCCTCAACATATGAGGCTCTTTGTTTCTGACAGCGAATCATTCTCTTAAATTCCACGCATTAGATAACAGTGTGGATTATCTGAGAAATGTCCAAATGCATTTCTCCTGGCAAGCAATAGAAGTATCAGTTTCAAATCCGAAATATCAGTTTCACAGCAAACACGACTGATTTCAGTCTTTTACGTGGGATTGCTTGATGTCAGCACCTGTTGAGGTTTTCTCTGGGAAAAGAAAAACACAGTTACAGCTCTTCAAAGGAAAAAAAGGCTCAAGGAGTATTTATTCTCTGTCTTTTGTCTAGAAGTGTGTGGTTACTTACCCTTTGAAAAGATTGTCAGTGGTTAAAAAGTTTTTCAGACAAAAACATTTCTCATTGAATCTTCTTTTTCAGCCCAGTGCACCCATGACAGCTCCATTGGCGTGATTAAACAAGCCCAGTGATATAATGGAGGTGTGTGTTTTTTTAGTTTTTTTTTTTGCCGAAAGGGCAGCAGAAGGGTATACGTATACATGGATATCATAATTAGTGTAATATTTCCCCAGCACACAAAAGAACATTTCAACAGGAAACTTGAGTTATCACAAAACAAGCACATCATACGAGTCTTAACAAATGACTAGGAGTTTGAATTTGATACTTACAGGGATAGTTACTGTGACAGGGTGGAGGGCGGGGCCGGGTGGTGATTCTACACACCCGGTCCCTGATCAGGCTAATCAAGCCTCCGAGAGGGATAAAGGCCGACTGCGGAGGATTGTGCAGGAGAGAGAGATAGTTTACAGACATGTCCATCATGTGTGTGTGTTTGTCTTTTAAAATAGTTTCTCATTAAAATATTATTTCTATCGTAAAGCCGGTTCTAGCCTCCTCCTTTCCATTGAACTTCTTTATACTGGTGCCGAAACCCGAGAAGGAGGAGGGATACGCCGTAGTAGAGTTCTCACCACTACCGTCCACCCCAATGGAGCAGCCGCGGCCATCTGCCGGGGAAAGAGTAGCCCGGCCGCCTGGATGTGGACGACGGCCGCCGACCGCGAGGGGAGAAGGGGCTCCTAACCGACCGCCTGGAGCGGTCAGGGCCGCTGCCAGGGGCGGAGGAGTCCCCTACCAGCCGCTGAAACGCGGCGGGGTATGAGACCGCCGACCGCGAGCGGGGAGGGGCTCGCTGCCGACCACCTGGAGTGGGAGAACCGCTGCCAGGTGCGGGGGAGACCCCTTCTGTTCCCCAAGAACGTGGCAGGCTCTTCCGTCCGCCAGGGGCTGGAGGTCTGCCTCCAATCCACCCGGAGAGGCGCGGCTGTCGTCCGTTAGAGGGTGGAGGAGTGGCCGAGGAACAAGCTACGTGTATCGGAGAATTGGCGAGAAAGAGTTTTTTTTAAATCTCTCTCTCCTCTCTCTCTCACTGCTGCTCCGCGTTGGCCTTTTCCCTCTCTTTCCTTAAATTTTACAGTGATTTTTTGGGGGATACTACACTGTTACAGGAAGTACCCCCCCTACTGAAATATTTCTGTTTCCCTCCCCTTGTCCCCTCCCTCGTCCAGGTAGACGGGGATGCAAAAGGCACGCCCCTCCCCAGGGAAAGAGGGGCGGGGGGATGTACGTCATGCCGGGGGCTCCCCTGCCTGAAAGAACGAGGGAGGAATGTGGCATGAGGGCGGAGGGCAGGGCCGGGTGGTGATTCTACACACCCGGCCCCTTATCAAGCTAATCAAGCCTCCGAGAGGGATAAAGGCCGACTGCGGAGGATTGTGCGGGAGAGAGATAGTATACGGACATGTCCGTCATGTGTGTGTTTGTCTTTTAAGTTTCTCATTAAAATATTATTTATATCGTAAAGCCGGTTCTCGCCTCCTCCTTTCCATTGAACTTCTTTACAGTTACCTACAACAATTCTGTCACATAGTTTTGGAACAACATTACAGTGAGTAATGCATGAGTAATGCATGAGTGAAATACTTATGCATGAGTCAGCACAAGTGCATGAGCTTTAGCGTCAACATTGGAGGTCCAGTCGCTGAGAAATGTGAGACACATACTGCAGAAGCTGAGTGCAGCCAGATTCCTGGAACGACTGCCGTTAGAGATTATGTATGGCAAAGGGCAGCGGAGAAACTGATTTGGAGGAATAAATCATGAAGGTCTCTGTGTGGCCTAATATCTCCAAACCTAGGGCTCTTGTTTATCTGCGGGACACTGCTAAACTGTCTATGACAAGAGGCAGGACTCCACAGGAGAGGTGAAAGTCAATTCAGCATGTATTTTAAATTGTGATGGATCCAAGGAACATTCATGTCTAGTTAACCAGCAGGGAACACAGCTCTGGGCATTCTCAGTCTCTACATTTAGTATTGGTGTAGACAAACCTGGATGCAAACAACATTCTGTACTTCCAACAACCCATGTTTGACTGTTTAAAAGGATATTCCACAGCAGATAAATGAAATGTAAATATGCAAGGAATAATAAGGATGGGTCACAATGGTCAACTACAGTAGCTGTCTATTTGTGACTGAATAGTCGATTAGTGAGTTTGGTCATATGTATATTATAGGGGAAACCGGGGCTAGTTGTCACAGAGGGACAAAACAAACACCTAGTTTAAAACACTCTTAAATTAGAATATTTTTTGTGATGTTTTGTGATTTTAACCTCCAGTGTAAATTTTCACTATCATCATATTTGTGTAATAGCTCCTGGGTAAACATATGAACATAATCAAACCACACCAGCATACATTAAGGCAAAGGTCAATTGAAGGCATGTTTTTGCTGAAAGGTTTAAATGTCTTCTAAGCAAGGGCGTAGGTTTACTTTGAATGTTGGTACGGACATATTTGCGAGGATGATGATTTTGAAACTGTTACACCCTTACCTGACAGTCACATATTTTAAAGTGTTTTCCTCAATAAGACACTAACAGACCGAAGCAGAATCCTCCTTTAATTGGGCCGTTTACAAGCCCGGGATTTTTTATTTGACTAGAAACATTTGTTCACGAAGAGTATCTTTGTTTAAATCTATTACTTTCAATGGGTGGATGGAAATCTGCCTGTGCAATCTCAAGAATTTCAAGTATTTTATATGTGTTAAAATTGCCCAATTGTTGGTCGAGACATTTCCGATTTTCTGACCCTACCATCCCTCCCTAAATCTACACCTATGGTTCTAAGGACAATAGTATGTTGTTACAAACGTTGTTACAGGTGTTTTCAATGTCATACATTTATAGAATTGATCAATTACACTATATACAATTACATTTACAATACCAAAACAATGTTTTGATATATTTGTGTGATTTCTTTGACTCATGAATCATTCTGTGCCTCATAATTGTTTTAGTGTTTTAATTTTAATGCAGGTGTAGATATAAAGAGAGGTGTAGATTTTGTTTTGGAGGTTGTGATGGAGGGGGTGACATAAAACCTACACCTCTGGTTTAATGGCAGATTCTACTATGACAACTTATCCCATATAGTGTGACAACATGCTCCAATTTTTACAAGCTTTTATGTTAACAAGACTAGAACATAATATAACTGTAAGGCTTTTCAAAAATGTACAAAAAAATAAACCTAACAAAAAAAAACATTCACCTGAAGAAACATTTTTCCTCCTATTGCATTTATAAGATAGCATATCAAGGTAAAGGAATGGTTCAGCCAAAAATGAAAAGTCACTCATCATTTACTCACCCTCATGTCAGATGTGTATGACTTTCTTTCTTCTGCTGAATACAAAGATTTTTAGAAGAATATCTCAACTCTGTAGGTCCGTGCAATACAAGTCAACATGCTTCAAAACTTTGAAGCTCAATAAAGCACATAAATGCAGCATAAAATTAATCCATACGACTCCAGTGGTTAAATCCATGTCTTATGAAGCGATATGATAGGTGTGCGTGAGAAACAGTTCAATATTTAAGTATATTTAACTATAAATTCTCCTCCCTCCCTAGTAGGTGCTGATATGCACGAAAAATGTGAATCGGCCAAAACAAAAGATGAATTTGAAAGTGAATGTGGAGATTGGTTGTACAAAAGGAAATCTGTGGGAAAAACCCTCACGCTCCCCCTCTCTCTCTCTTAAGCTCCCTCACACACGTGGACACGCATACATACAGTATACACATTATGCACACACTTACTCGCAAGCAAAAAACACAGCCATTATGTCAGCGCACACATGCATCACAGTGGGGTTGAAAACAGTTGTTTTACATTGGAGAAGCTATATACAAATGTTTTGATTTTACAGTGATGTTACTTCTTGCGAGAGCTTCAGGTAATCCCAGAAGCGATCTCTCTCAGTTTATGAGTTTTTACACTTTCCAGCTCTCAAAACGAAACTGACACAGAGACGCACACACACACAAGCACAAACGCATACCTTATTACTCCAGTAAGTGCTTCGGTAAAGTTGCGCAAGCCTCGCTATCCACTAGTTCTAAAGTGACATTTTCAAACTAGCAAAGAAGGTTCGGACTGTATCAAAAACAAGACGCTGAATCCGTGGCGGAAGAAAGTAGTTCCACTCACAAGAATGTTTTAGGGATGAAAACCAGAAAATGCTGCACATCATGACCACATTTCCACCTTGGGTGTGCATTAGTGTTCAATAATTCAATGGCCCATTATCAATTATTCCTAACATAAGATATAGACAGAGTTTCTGAGAATGTAAATATGAAAGGCAAATGTAATATCAGTATAATTCCCTATTTGGCAACAAAAGCCTAATCTAGTGAGTTTACACAGACACTGAAGTACTGGAATCTGTTAGAGATTTGACAATCTACTCTGCTAGGCCGTTATAGCCTGTGCTGCTTAACACTTACAAAGAAAATCCAGCTTTATTAGTGTGCATGTCAAGAGTGCATTAGCAGGCTGTAGATAATAAGCACGCCTATAAATGAGACTGGAGGCCAGTCACAGACAGAAGAGAGGCATCTTAGCCCCCTGGAGTGCGTATGTGTATTTGTGCATGTTGCAAGAGATGCTTTTCTGTGCATTCATCTAAAAAACTAAACATGCTAAGTCAAGGATACAGTAAAGGATGGCAGACTAAATCACTAAAGATGACTCGTTATTTTGCTGTCAAACAAGCATTTCTTCTCATCATTTAACTGCTTCTCCTGCACTGGGTCAATGCACCATTTTTGCGGAATGAGGGAACAGCAGCAAAGTATTATGGGTTCAGACTCAATAATGAATGCCATAAAAGGAAAAAGAGAAATACACCGTGTCCTAACCAGCCATGATGCAATAAAGCTACAAGACAAACAAAATCTCATCCATGTTAATTTGGTAGCATGTTCCATTCAGATATGACCGTGCGTATGTGCTAATGGTGACCGTGACTTGGTCCTAAATGAATGTCTTTTGTTGGTCTTGGAACAACATTTTTGTCAAACGAACATAGTCATAATCCTAACCATAACATCAACCCTAACCCAATTTACCCCCCCAAAATCAGAGGGAAATAATAGGTTGATAAGAATGTTGTTCAAGCTCTAACCCCAGCGTGAAGTTTAACCCTTAAACTAGCCCTGAAGCTAACACTTAAATCTAATTGGTTTATAAGAATGTTGCTCCAGGACCAATTAGGACGTTATCCAGGAACACAACCTACGTAGGAAAGTCTCATCTTGCTCCCTAGCTTCCTGTCATGAATCAAATATCGTGAACATGATTCAGGGCATAATAGGCAAGGATGTTCATCCACTGAGCATTGGGACACTTATGAATCAATCACCTACGACAAGAGATTTTGAAAATGTTGCGCATTTAAGCACAGCCGTTATTAATTAGCTACATCAATGTCTAAATGACACTGTCATCCATTTTTGTGACAGATACTAAAATGTACAGTGTTATTATTAAAGAATAAAGAACATAAAGAAATAAAAGTTAATAAAAGGTGTTTTTTTTTTAATCTTCTTAAAACTCTTATATTTGAAAGATTGTTTCCCTTTCATGCACAATATAGATGAAGATATTATAATCAGCAAATGTTTTAAAACTTTTAATTTTACACTTGCAATCCTCTTCTAATGAGCCGAGAGACTGCAGTAGACATGACGATGTTTCCGGTGAGGGAACATAGTGAGCAACAACACTTCATGGTTTTTACGGTGCATTCTGGGACGTTTTAAACAATTTTGCATTAGGGACAGCCCTAAAAATGGCCGATTCCCTGATCTGAGCCCTGACTACTGAACAGGATAGCTGATTGAGACACAGTCATGGTCACCATGCCCATTCCTTGTGGAAGCTTTGTAGATTTACAGGTTTTAGAGTTGGATTTGAAAATAATGGTAATTTGGAACATCCAAAGCTCAGAAATATGAACAAAGCGTCAATTGGTTTGATTTTTTAAACAGCAGGGCCCTATTTTAAGAGCGTTGTTGCTAAGCGCAGCACTATCCCATAAGTAAAAAGTACAAAGTCAGTGGCCATGGCCAGGAAGTTTTGGTATTTTTGTGCAAGCATGCGCTAAGACTAGGCAGTGGGTTTGGCAAAATTGTGTGTGCGAGGCCCTAAATTGACTGGGTCAAGTACAATTTAATTCAGAGGTTCTTCTCCCGTTATTGCAGCATCTGCATTATATTTTATAGTCCATTCACTTAATGCCCTCAAGCATGAGAAAAACAACGGCAGCACATTCATAGTTGGTAGTGTAAACGGACTGTATGCAGTGAATTTAATAAATATGCGATCCTCTTATATGCATGGCAAATGGGATTCAAGATTTGGATGTAGGCTCCGTTAAATTATAGAGAATGTATTATTCATAATTTCATTCTAAAGACACACAAATCATGGCTAGTATTACGTAAAAGTGATTGTATCAACAAGTACTTCACTTCTACTGGTTGATTTTGATTTTGAAAATGTATATTAATTTATTGAAACACAAAACAATTTAACAAAACATATTTCTGAATTCAATTTACACTTAAAATGAAACTAAAATATCATAAAAATAATACAATGGTCAAAAAAGTCATACCAAATCCATTTTACTCTCTTACCGGCCCCTTTTGCAGTGACTTAATAATCACTCTACGACAACTGGTGGAAAAATACCAATAAAATTAGATCATAAATACAATTGTAAATATAAACATAAAACGAAATGAAAAATAAACCATGACCTAAAGTGTCACGGTATTTAATCCTATGTCTCTTCCTTGTCTCGTGCCTTGTTCTTAGTGTGTGTTGTGTGGGTGCGTGAATGTGTGGGCGTGTTGTTTGTACCATGATTAGCGCTCTGCCGCAATCACTCCTCTCACCAGCTGTTACTCATTCCCATTCCCTTTAAATTCTCACCACTCTCTCATCTCCTTGTCAGATCGTTGTTTGTGATGTCCGGTGTTGTTCAGCTCTTCAGAGTTCCAGTCCAGTTCTCTCGTTGTCCCTGTTTCGGTGTCCTGTTTGCTGTTACCCGGATTCGCCGTGTCTGTTCAACACTTCTCTTCACTCTTCTCACCACGATCATCTGACCATTGGAGACTCTGCGCCACTAGACCATCACCCCGGACTTTTCCCCTATCTTCTCAATTTGACTGTCAATAAACTAATTGTCAACTTGCAACTTGCTTCCTAGCTTCATTACGTCACAGAACGATCTGACCACAAGATGAATGCTGCACCTCTTTTCAAGCACTCTCCGCGGAGATGAAGCGAGTTTTCGACCGTGCTGTCTCCGGTAGAGAGGCAGCCAGAGTGCTGGCCGACTTGCGTCAAGGGAGAGATCTGTATCAGACTTTTCTATCGAAGTTCGGACGCTAGCGGCGGAGAGCCAATGGAACGAGGAGGCGCAGTGGGACATGTTCCTGCATGGGCTGGCTGATCGCGTCCAAAAGGAGATATACGCCATGGATCTCCCCACCAAGCTAAACGATTTGATCGCCTTGGCGCTTAGAGTGGACGCAAGGTTATCCAGAATGGAACAGCGAGTACAAACCAACCGCCCCTTGAGAGGATTAGGCGGTCAATGTTCTGGAGGCGGGGACGCGTTCAGCCCCGTCTGTGATCCCGAGCCCATGCAGGTGGGTCGAGCCCGGCTTTCCCGGGAGGAGAAGGAAAGGCGGAGATCCCAGGGACTGTGTTTGTACTGTGGTGGTGCTGGACATTTTGCCTACAACTGTCCTTTAAAAGGGATCCGCCCGATAGCAAGTATGAGGCTACTATCGGGTGGGATCTCCGCCGAGAAGACCTCATCCACATCTACCCTCCTTCCGGTAAGTCTTCAATGGTCTAATCACCGTCACGACTGTCGAGCACTTCTGGATTCTGGGGCCGAAGGAAATTTCATGGACTACACTTTTGCACTCAACCACCAAGTTCCCCTCAAGTCTCTCACTCACCGGATCGCTGTTCACGCCCTCAATGGCCAGAAACTTCCCACCATTTCCCTAGCCACTGAAGACATCACTCTCGTCACGTCAGGCAATCACACCGAGACCATCTCCTTCTACATACTGGACACTCCTCTTGCCCCCATCGTCCTTGGTCATCCCTGGCTCACCCATCACAACCCTAAAGTGGACTGGCAGTCTAAGTCTGTGTCAGCGTGGAGCACTCAATGTCATAAGTCTTGTCTTGTTTCTGCCTGTTCGTCTGTTTTTGTCCCTGTTTTTCAGGAAGAGGCGGTGGATTTATCTAACGTGCCCGCGGAGTACCTGGACCTGAAGGAGGTGTTCAGTAAGTCTCGGGCGGCTTCTCTCCCTCCACATCGTCCCTATGACTGTGCCATAGAGTTATTGCCAGGTACATCTCCGCCTAAGGGCAAGTTATATTCACTCTCGATTCCAGAGAGGGAGGCTATGGAGAAATATATTTCTGATTCTCTAGCTAATGGATTCATCCGCCCTTCCTCTTCTCAGCGGGGCGGGATTCTTTTTGTGGGGAAGAAGGATGGATCTCTGCGACCTTGCATTGATTACCGGGGCTGAACAACATCACGGTAAAGAATACTTATCCTCTACCGTTGATGTCTTCAGCTTTTGAGAGGTTGCAGGGAGCATCCATCTTCACGAAATTGGATTTACGTAATGCTTATCATTTGGTCCGCATCAGGGAGGGGGATGAATGGAAAACCGCTTTTAACACCCCCAGGGGCACTTTGAATACTTGGTCATGCCGTTCGGCTTGTCCAACTCCCCAGCGGTCTTCCAGGCACTCGTCAATGACGTGCTGCGAGACATGGTTGATCAGTTCATATATGTTTACCTGGATGACATATTGATTTTTTCTTCTTCTCTCCAGGAACATGTGCAGCACGTCCGGCTAGTGCTTCAGAGATTGCTAGAGAATGGGCTTTTTGTCAAGGCGGAGAAATGCGCTTTTCATGCACAGTCTGTTCCTTTCTTAGGGTACATCGTGTCGGTTGAGGGAATGCGCATGGATCCTGAGAAGATCAAGGCTGTGGTAGATTGGCCAAGTCCAGAGTCTCGTAAGGCCCTACTGAGATTCCTGGGGTTCGCCAATTTCTACCGGCGTTTCATTCGCAATTTCAGTCAACTAGCCACACCTCTGACCGCCCTGACCTCCCCCAGAACAACGTTCAGGTGGTCAGACGCAGCTGAGGCTGCGTTTGCCAAACTGAAAGGTTGCTTTGTTTCAGCCCCCATCCTGATAACCCCTGATCCATCACGTCAGTTCGTGGTGGAGGTCGATGCATCAGAGGTGGGGGTAGGCGCAGTGCTATCCCAGCGTTCTCCTTCAGACGACAAGATACACCCTTGCGCGTTTTTTCTCATCGCTTGTCCTCGGCCGAACGTAATTATGACATTGGTAACAGAGAGTTGTTGGCAGTCAAGTTAGCTTTGGAGGAATGGCGCCACTGGTTGGAGGGTTCGGGGTACCTTTTATCGTCTGGACCGATCACAAGAATTTGGAATATATTCGCACAGCTAAAAGATTAAACTCCAGGCAGGCTCGGTGGGCTCTTTTTTTCGGTCGTTTTGATTTTACTCTCTCGTACCGCCCGGGTTCCAAGAACATCAAACCCGATTCTTTATCACGTATTTTTGATCACTCCGAACGCCCGTCTACTCCCGAGTGCATTTTACCAGAGACTCTATTCATCTCTACACTCACATGGGAGATCGAATCGAAGGTCAAGACGGCCTTAGAAGGGGTAACGCCTCGGCTCGGTGCCCACCGAACCGTTTGTTTGTGCCGGAGGGGTTACGGTCCAGCGTTATTCAGTGGGGACATTGTTCTAATGTGGCTTGTCATCCAGGAGTTAATCGAACTAAGTTTTTAGTCAAGCAACGATTCTGGTGGCCTTTGATGGTTCGTGACGTTCACAGTTTTGTTTTGGCTTGCTCAGTCTGCGCCACTGGTAAGAGTTCCAATCGACCCCCAGACGGGTTACTTCAACCGCTGCCGGTGCCATCGAGACCCTGGTCCCATATCGCTCTAGATTTTATCACCGCCCTCCCACCCTCACAGGGACACACGGTAGTTTTAACCGTGGTGGACCGGTTCTCGAGCGGCCCACTTCATTCCCTTGCCCAAATTACCCTCTGCCAAGGAGACAGCGGTGATTGTCATTGACCACGTCTTTCGGCTACATGGCCTCCCGACAGATGTGGTCTCTGACAGAGGACCCCAATTTGTGTCCAAATTTTGGCGAGAATTTTGTAAATTACTGGGAGCGACTGTTAGTCTGTCCTCAGGGTTTCATCCCCAGAGCAATGGTCAATCTGAGCGAGCCAACCAGGATCTGGAGAGAACGTTACGATGTTTGGTATCCAAGAATCCTTCCTCATGGAGTCAGCAACTGTCTTTTGTTGAGTACGCCCACAACACGTTACCAGTATCATCCACGGGCCTATCTCCGTTTGAGTGTAGTGTAGGTTACCAGCCACCTATTTTTCCTAGTCTGGAATCCGAAGTCGCGGTCCCTCCGCTCACGCCTTCGTCCAGAGGTGTCACCGCACTTGGACTAGGGCCCGGAGACTCTACTCCAAGTGGGGTCACGCACCAAGGCCAAAGCTGATCGCCACCGGTCTAGGCCTCCCGTATACGTCGTTGGTCAAAAAGTGTGGCTTTCTACTAAGAACATTCCTCTACGTTCCGTATCTAATAAACTTGCACCTAAATTTATTGGCCCGTTCGCTGTCACCAAGATCGTTAGTCCGGTGGCAGTCCGCCTCAACCTTCCTCCAGCGTACAGGAGAATTCACCCCGTATTTCATGTATCCAAAATAAAACCCGTCTTTTATTCCCGCATTAACCCGCCGGTTCCGGTTCCCCCCGCGCGACTCGTAGACGGGAACCTACTTATTCGGTCAACCGTATTCTGGACTCAAGACGGAGGGGACGCGGATTTCAGTACCTGGTGGACTGGGAAGGTTACGGTCCGGAGGAGAGAGGTTGGGTACCGGCCAGAGACATTCTGGATCACTCCCTTATCGATGACTACAATCGGCAGGTAAGGGAGCCTGGGAACGCCAGGAGGCGTTCCTAGGGGAGGGTACTGTCACGGTATTTAATCCTATGTCTCTTCCTTGTCTCGTGCCTTGTTCTTAGTGTGTGTTGTGTGGGTGCGTGAATGTGTGGGCGTGTTGTTTGTACCATGATTAGCGCTCTGCCGCAATCACTCCTCTCACCAGCTGTTACTCATTCCCATTCCCTTTAAATTCTCACCACTCTCTCATCTCCTTGTCAGATCGTTGTTTGTGATGTCCGGTGTTGTTCGCTCTTCAGAGTTCCAGTCCAGTTCTCTCGTTGTCCCTGTTTCAGTGTCCTGTTTGCTGTTACCCGGATTCACCGTGTCTGTTCAACACTTCTCTTCACTCTTCTCACCACGATCATCTGACCATTGGAGACTCTGCGCCACTAGACCATCACCCCGGACTTTTCCCCTATCTTCTCAATTTGACTGTCAATAAACTAATTGTCAACTTGCAACTTGCTTCCTAGCTTCATTACGTCACATAAAGATAGTTTAACACAAAAATCACAAATATTTGTTTCATAAAACGGCTACAACAGTGATCGTCAGGGACAGGGGCGAAAATGTCATCAAAATGTTGGGGGGGACAATAAACATAACAATTCTCAAGAGCAATTTTTGAAGGGGACACCAAGGGGTTTTTTGTTGTTGCCCCATTTGCATTTGTATTATTTTATTTCTTAAACAATTATTTTAAGAATATATCATTATACTATTTACAATACACATATTTTAATGATATTTTAGGGGGGGGACAACCCTCAGATAGGGTTGTCCCTATCTGACTCCCAGCGATTTCCGCCTATGGTCAGGGACATAGTTTGATGTACCACTGTGTATTTTCAGAGTTTGGACATAAACTTTATTATCACCTGCTGGTGGAATCTCCAAACTGCAAATGCAGGAAATGGAAGCGCAGCGTAGTTCTAGCGGGAAGACTAGCAGCTGTACATCATCGCACCATTAGCTGGGTAACTCCTAGCCAATCACATATAAGCCATTGCTTTATAAGTCTGCTCACAATCTATCACATTGCTGTTTCAGTGTGCTAACACAGCAACCTCCACCACCCCACCACCACCTATTAAGCCCCATCCCGCATGGGGGTAGGCTCCTCGCCCCTGCCTCCTATCTCTGGCAGGATATGACGGTTCCGAGTACAAAATCTTCGGACTACCAGACGGGGCCTACGCCAAAGAAAGACATTACCTTTCTGTTTTAAATTCATCAAATTAATGGCATCTTAAACCTCACTCAAGCCAGCGTGTCTTCCCGATCTTCCTGATTTTAGACTGCGATGAAAACAAATCTTGGCGCAATTACGTATTTCTCAGGAAAATAGCAAATTGCACCTTGATTACCATACAATTAACCCACAGATTGTGCACATACACCCACAGATAATGCAAACCCTCCCTCCCATGCTCACTTTCGGTTTGCACTGACACGAAAATTGCATGTTTAACAGTAAGGATGTTGATAAATGCAATCAGAAAAATACTGGAAAGGTGTTGGATCTAAAAGGATAGATTATAATCACCTTTCCAAGAAAACTTACAAACAAATAAACACACTGCACATCTAGTTGGTCATGCACAGGTACTATAGGTACTAGGAGTGGTGGTGGTGTAGTGGGATAAAGCACATAACTGTAAATCAGAAGGTTGCTGGTTCGATCCCCATGGCCACCACCATTGTGACCTTGAGCAAGGCACTTAATTCCAGGTTGCTCCGGGGGGATTGTCCCTGTAATAAGTGTACTGTAAGTTGCTTTGGATAAAAGCGTCTGCCAAATGTATAAAAAAAATAAAATAAAAATACGTAGGACCAACATCATGACATTGAGTCAAATTGTTGCTACAGAATGTTCCGGTACCCTGACATCACCGTTACTGACAAGCAGCATCACCTATCAAACATCAGTTCACATGTGTTTACCTTTCCCTTTGGACCTATTGCTAGTGTGTTGCATTCACACAGCCTCAGAGAAATGGGTTCTTGTCCCATTAAATACTTACGTTCATCTAATAAATGATGAGCATGATTCAGAGTTTGCATTTTCCCCCTTAGATTAAATTTTTATTCCACTGATGATTAGGTTTTAGATTGAGGTTTGGGTTATGGTGTATGGTTAATAAAATATGCATTCCTCTTCACTGTATTATATCATTTACAACTAAAAAGCATGTGAATGACTAGAAAATAAAAATTAAGTAATGATAATTTCAACCGATATCTGCACGCATCATGTCTTTATGACTGCCACTCACTGACATATCAGCAGCTAAATCACTATATCTCTGCCTTATCGTCTATTCTGCTCTTTATTCTGTTTATCATCAGCCAACTGAGGGCTACAGATAGCTGCGGGATGTGCTCTTATCTAGCTGCCTAAAATCCTTTCATCTCACTCCCATTCCTCCTCTCTCTCTCTCTCTCTCTCTCTCTCTGATTGAAGGACACTCGTGTTGTAGAGAGCTCCTCTTCAGGGAACAGGGCTGTTAAACCTCAAACAGACATGAACTTGAGACTCAACCCTACTAGTCATTTTCTTGCCGCACAAAAGGACAACAGGATGGTACATATATTTTAATGGGACAAGTGTGAAATTTGTGTGAATAATTTGCTTCATTCAAAATAAAAATTAAGTTAAAAAAAATAATGAGTTAATTTACATGCATGGTCTTACACGGATTATGCTTAATAAGCTGACAACGTGTGTGGTCATGTAAACGTTTTAAACTAATTATCATTGTATGGTCATTAACAGCTTAAGACTAAACCGATCAACACCCATTTTACCCATTACTCTAATTAAAAAATAGAACAAATCAGACAATGCAAGAAATGGCTGGTTTTTAAGCAGGGTAAACCGGACGCATTCACAGTCATGTAGGTTTCTCTCTGTTTAAGCTTGTTTGGTCACTTACAGTGGAAATCCAAAATGTAATGATGGGCAGAAACAGAAGGGAGAAATCCTGAGACAGACTTAAAACTCGTGTCACCGTCATGAGCATTACAGCTAAATGTGTCGGTGCACATGCACTGACCAGAAGTCTAAAGTTCCAACGCTTTCATGTAGATTTCTTTAGGGTGTGTCAGAGTCAAGTGAAACACGTTGCCCAACACGCAGACACAAACACACAACAACACACAATGATGTCATTCAAGAGAGTGTGAAATGAAATAGGGAAAGGAATGTGTGCAGTGTCGTGTTGAGAACTGACCACAGGTTCAGAGCATTGCACCACCTGCATAAAAGCCCTACTCAATCAAAAAGAACAAATGTAATTTATAACAGAAATAATGCTATATAGCATTTCAGTCCTTAGGCGATCATAGTTTTGCCTTGTCTTTCTATGCGTTTCCCCTCCTATTAAGAGCCACACCAAAATAAAACAATGAAAACACATGTTGCTGACGTTTACAGAGAGAAATGGTGACCAAAGAAGTGGATTGAAAGTATGTATGTACTGTATTGGATGGCACGGTGGCTCGGTGGATAGCACTGTCCCCTCACAGCAAGAAAGTCCCAGGTTCGAGTCCCAGCTCATCTGTGTCTTTCTGTGTGGAGATTGCATGTTCTCTCTGTGTTCGTGTGGGTTTCCTCTGGGTGCTCCAGTTTCCACCACTGTCCAAAAGACATGCATGTTAAATTAATTGGAGACCCTAAATATGGGTGTGTGAGTGAGAATGTGTGTGTTGCCCTGTGATGGACTAGCCACCTGTCCAGGCAATTTCCCAGGGTGTTCCCCTGCCTTTGCTCTGAGACAGCCCATGACCCTACATAGGACAAGCAGCTATAGAAAATAGATGTATGGTATATATCTACAATAGATTGAATGATAGATAGAATGGCAGAAAAATAGATACAATGATAGACAGACATACAGACAGAAACTATTCTTGATGGAATGATAGAACAAAATAATGATACAACAATAGATAGAACAAAAGAACGATAGACAGACAGACAGAAACTTTGTCACTATGATTCTGACTACCATCTATTCTCTAATTAACATGCCACATAGGAAGAGGAAGTGTCTCCCTCTCTCTAGTGTTGAAGTTGTTTATGTGAGTGATCTTATCTGGGTGACAAGCCAACAAGAACCAGCGTGATGGATGGAGTGCTGCATTGACGAAGTGGATGAGTGAAGAACAATGAAAGAGTCAAAAAGGGAGGAATGACCCATCACGATTGAATCAGTGATTTATACTACACTCAGTGTTTCCTTTATTAATGACCATAAATTATTAAATGTTTGAGCAGAGTGGGCCATTGATAACTATTACAAAATTGATCATTGTGATATTTCATATAACATAAATAATTTACACGAGGAGGGTGGAATCACATTTACATCCAAAATGGTCATTAATGTACACAGAACGAAACACAATGTGTAGCTATATTAACTGCTTAAATCATCTTAGTTCAGTATGATTTGTTAAATAGACACTGTTTCTCTAGTTGCTACATTTTTTCCATGATTTACAATTGATTGCCAGAACAGCATCGCAGCCAGGTAACTCCGCCCCTTCCGCTATGTACGGCAATCGGTGAGTGCTGAATGCATGAAGTGTCCAACATTCCACAATCCATTATGACGGTTGAAGAAGTGCATCATCCTGGTGCTTGTAGTGCACTTCTTTTCACACTTACACTACAAAATGACACAGAATAGTGCAGAAGTGTGTGGTTTGGGATGCACCTTTTTACTGGAAAACAAGACGAGAAGGAAATCATTTTTTGCTCTGTATGCTTCTATTACACAGCACCATGCTGCATCTGCAGGCATTGTGATTGCTATAACTTATTAATATGGGCACCAAAATAAACAATAATATGATCAAAAGTTGATCTGACCAAACTTTCCCTTATTCATCACTTCTACTATCCAGTCGGAAGCAAGAAGAACAGTTGAGGGACTCCATATCTAGTGAGTGTTCCAGGGCACTTTTTACTGCCTGGCCTTTAAACACACCCTAAATTTAGGGTATGGAGTCCAGATGCTGAGCCCTCTGGTGGGGGTCTCCTCTGCTCACACAGCTGCAAGAACAGCAGACATCACGGGCCGAGAATGTCTGACTAATCACCAAACAGGACCACAAGCAGATGTGCAGAGTCTACTAAGTAGAGTAACACACGTTTCTGTGCATTATAGAAGCGCACCACTCCCAATACACACTTTAATAACTGTTCAAATCGATTTTTTATCAGTTTGACACATCATGTGTGTAATGACGTACAGCAGATACAGTATTTATTCCTCAGCAAACACTTTCTAAACAACATTCATCTGCAGGTCAGGTTGTTTCACCTACCATAACAGATCATATCATGAACAACATCACCAACAGGAAATGAATGCACAGCACCCAATTATGGCTTGTTATTTTGCAAGCACTTCTATTTTCTGGTAATGTGTTTAGCATCAGTGTTCTGTCTGATGTTGTTGAATTTATCCAGGAGGTAAGACAGCGAAACACCTGCACTATTTACATGCGGCAAGGGACCCTGCAGAGCAAACATAACCATGCAAAGTAAACAAAGCATTTACTTGCATGCACAGAGTACTCACAGATGTGGATGCCCCCTAAACTACAATCCTAATTCTGAAAAAATTGGGACAGTATGAAAAATGCTAATGAAAACAGAAAAGAGTGATTTGTAAATTATATTAACCCTTTGCACTACAACTAAACATTATATGATGTTTTTGCTTATGAATTTCATTGTTTTTTGAAAATGTACAGTAATGTAAAATCAGAAGATTGCAACACGTTCCAAAAAGGTTGAGACAGTCGAGTGTTTATCAATGTGACACATCACCATTTCTTCTAATAACACTTATTAAGCATTTGGGCACTGAAGTCACAAGTTTGTTAATTTAGAAAGTGGAATTTTACCCCAATCATCCATTATGCAGGTCTTTAGCTGCACAATTGTACAAGGTCTTCGTTACCCAGAGGTGGGTAGTGTAGCCAAACATTTTTACTGAAGTAGAAGTAAAAGTAATAATGCTGATGGCAGATGGTGGTGCGAGGAGAGAGAGATCGTTTACGGACATGTCCGTCATGTGTGTGTTTTGTCTTTTGTTTAAGTTTATTATTAAAATCCGTGAGGCGAGTGGGGACTGGACTCCCCGACCGCCTGGAGCGATGGAAGGACTAGGCTGTTTTTGGAGGCTCCTTATACAGTATACAGTATACAGTACTATGACACGATTGCCTCACCTGTTTAACATACCCTGTTTCGCTATGTTTATTCAACTCGTCAAATTGTTATTAGTCTTAAATTGCCCGTCTCAACTTTTTTGTAGTGTGTTGCAATCATCCGATGTGAAATTAAAAAACAATGAAATTCACAAGGAAAAACATCATTATGTGTAGTTGTGGTGCTTTTAATATAGCAAAGGGTGAATTAAATATGCAAATCACTCCTTTTTGTTTTTATTAGCATTTTTCATACTGTCCCAGCTTTTTCAGAATTGGGGTTGAACTTAGTCGAGCTTGCTAATGTATGTATCACTATTACTATTGTTCATACTTAGGGTATACTTAACCTCTTACTCCAAGATTAAAGGTGCACTTAGTAAGTTTTTGTTCATGTTGTTTTAAGGCTTACACTGGGGGCCTGGATGCAGAATCTGTTAAATACAATGGTTTTCAGTTGAAGATGCTGTAGCGACTTCAAGGAGGACACAGGGAAACAGGCTCCTTCAACTCCTTACAGGGGCGCCAAAACACGCCAGCTTCACAATAAACTTCAGCTTCACGATAATATTTTACTTTATAATACAATTCAGCTTCACATTAGGCTTCCAGACCCAGACACTCCCCTCCTTGCTGAAGGTCTTGCTCTTTTAGTTTTTTAGTCATAATTTAGCTCAGGTGTAAGTGCCCTTACCTCTTCTCTTTCTCCGGACGGGCATTTGACCACGCCCCCGCTGCCATAGTTGCCATTGTAGAAAAGCACTATTCACAGTCACCCGTGATTAAATAAATCTACTAGTGAAGGCAGGGGCGAAAATTTCATCAAAATGTTGGGGGGGACAATAAACATAACAATTCTCAAGCAATTTTTGAAGGGGACACCAAGGGTTTTTTTGTTGTTGCCCCGTTTGCATTTGTATAATTTTATTTCTTAAACATTTATTTTAAGAATATATCATTATATTATTTACAATACACATATTTTAATGATATTTTAGTGGGGGACGACCCTCAGATAGAGGGGGTCCTGACCCCCCGACCTCCGCCTATGAGTGAAAGTGTATAATAAAAGGGTGGTTACTGAGATTAAGCGAGGAATATTTGGCTGGCCATGTGATCCCAACATGGCAAAATGTAAAAACGTAGGATTTGTAGATTTTTTTCAAGATGCACAAAAAAAACACATTTTTAGCACTCTTTATTTGCACACCAATATTAATATTTTGTAATAAACTTGTGCTTCTCAGCACATAATCACATTTTAAATAGTAGTGTAAAATGCACCACAATCAGTCCTTTAAGTTCAGGGTCTGATGGTTTTCTCTCGCTCATAGTACATAGAGCTCATGCATGTTGTTTTATAGCCCTGGAGAAGTCTGCTTTACTGTCCAGACACAGCAGGTATTCTGTCTTATTTGGCTATGTGACAGCTTAAAACATGTGTCTTTATTCACACAATATGGCATTTTGCTGATCTGACTCTATAAAGGACAAGCACAGTCCATTAAAATCTGTATGTATATATATATGCTTTCTCTACTTTCCTATATATATATATATATATATATATAGGAAAGTAGAGAAAGGATTTGATCAAAAGGTTCTGTCTCTGAGGATTTTCAACTGGTCCATACCGTAAAGAGCCTTCACATAAATTAAGACCATTTGTGAATATAATCATAGAGAGTATCCTTGAACATGAATGTGTGTATGCACTGTTGAAAAGTCTATCACTGCTGGTCACCAGCATATGCTGTGTTTTGGATGTTGGTCCCCAGGATGGACTTCTGGTGCAATGGTGTTCCCACCAGGTTTCTTAACTAGTTGACCAGCATTTATTTTAGCTATGCTGGTCTACCAGCTGGAACAGCACCAAACCAGCCTGAATCAGCGTAGAAATTCATGCTGGCCAAAGCTGTTCTATGTTCACAATAGAATACTAGTATAGTATTAGGGGTGATTTTAAGCTTGATTACACTTCCTAGCACCATCAAAGCTGTGTGCATGCATCAAGCTCTAGGAAGAGTAATCAAGCTTGAAATCATGATCATGCCTATAGACTGCAATGGCAAGATATATGGTAAAAATGTGTTACATTTTGGTCTGTTCTCACCCAAAAACAATTAGATCGCTTCTGAGTTTTTTTGATTACTTTTATGCTGCCTTTATGTGCTTTTTGGAGCTTCAAAGTTTTGGTCACCATTCACTTGGATTGTGTGGACCTACGGAGCTGAAATGTTCTTCTATAAATCTTTGTTTGTGTTCTGCAGAAGAAAGAAAGTCATTCACATCTGGGATGGCACGAGGGTGAGTAAATGAAACCTATTTCTTTATGAAACAGCATGCATTATTTAAAAACTTCAAACATTGTTGTAACATGATCGTGATTTTAATTCAGCAAGTAGCAACTGGTTAGCATCTTGAAAAATAAACATGTCTTTTTTTGCAAGCAATTTTGAGAATTTTTTTTGAGTCATCTTAGATTTATTGAATAAAAAACGCTGTTGATATTGCTATCAGGTTCATTCGTCACACTTGAAATGGAAGGTCAAGTGGAGCACTCTGCTTTGTGGAATCTAGTATAGCATGCAGTGTCCTCTGGTTCATGTTCAGTAGCAGAACACGCATGCAATTTATGCATACAGAATATGTGCGTATTGTGCAGTACAAAAAAAAAGTATGATTATGGTAGTATGCCATTCCAAACAGAGAATGGCAAAGAAGAGAGAGAGAATAAGGATAGAAGGTGGAAAAATAGGATATTAGAGAAAGATAAGAAATGATGAAAAAGAAAAACAGAAATAGAGAAAATATCCAATGTCTTTGGGCATGTAAGCATGTGATGATGTGAGTGTTATTAGGGGAATGTGTAAGTGTGTATCTCCAGGGTGCTGCTGAATCAAATGTCACAGATGCATGGAGGTTATGGGAACTAAATAGTATAATGAGAGCTGTGATAAGCAAAGACCCCAAATACTACATCCATAAGGACAAGACTTTCTCTCAGGAAACAGAACGACCTGCACAGACCATCTGACCCTGAGAAAACCACTTCCTCTGACAGACATTGCCACACACATCTGTAGTGCACTGACTACAGCAAACTCAATATGAGGTGGCCAAAGGATTTACTCATTTATTTGTTGCAAGTTGTTGCTCACAGTGACATCATTGTGTTGATTACAAATAGTCATAGAAGTATGCCAAAAATCATGCAAACGCCTTTATGCATTTTCGAGCTATAAGCAAACAAATATAATGGCCTTTTTGGGTCACCCTGTATATATACTGTGTGTATATATATATATATATATATATATATATATATATATATATATATATATATATATATATATATATATAAATCAGCCATCGTTTTTAACATATTCAATATTTGACAGTCAAGAAGGAGATGTTAAAAATTACAACTGATTTTACTTTCCACTTTGTGAAAGTGAAAGTGGAGATTTATGGTATATAAAGTACTTAAATATTGATCTGTTTCCCACCCACAATTATCATGTTGCTTCTGAAGATATGGATTAAACCACTGAAGTCATGTGGATTACTTTAATGATGCCTTTATGTGATTTTTGGAGCTTTAAAGGTCTGGTCACCATTCACTTGCATTTTATGGACCAACAGAGCTGAAATATTCCTCTAAAAATCTTCGTTTCTAAAGAAGAAAGTCATATACATCTGGGATGGCATGAGGGTGAGTAACAATCTATTCTCTTTTTAAAAAGACAATATTTAATATAGGCTACTGTATACTGTGCTTGTTATGATTTCTATGCTGATAATTCCCCCACATGGGAAAAACTTTTGGGTGAGGCAAGTCCCCTATTTGGAGCGTGTTTTTCCAGACCAGGTCCCTTGTTTATCTTGCAAAGTCTGGCAGGACCGCAACTGGTATATCACTCAACCTTAGCAAGGAGTACTGTCATTTTAAAAAGAACATTATTAATTGTTCATTTGTGTCATTCTAACCAGTAACCATTTAGAATGGAGGCTGCAAAACCCTAAAACTGGAACGAAAAATCCTACAGTTTCTGCTTAGGACAAACCAAAATGCATTAATTCAATTTTAGTCCCTGCCAAACATATCCTTAGATTCCATATCAATCTTAGACTTCCTCTTCCTGCATGGCATTTGTTTGAGTGCTAAGGGTAATTGATGTGCATTAAGTGGACTTTGTTGACAACATTAGTGATCAGGAAATAGTATTAAGACTCCTATGAATAAGGTTTCCACAACAAACTAATGGCCACCTTGTGCTTAGCCAGTGTGCCATTGTTGCTTCAACGCATTGTGTTTGTGTACCTTCTCAGGTGCCATTCAGTCCTTTGGCTGGCCTTAGGCAGAGAAGCTGACGAAGCAGTTCGTGCCTTCTAGGGTTACGTGTGTGGTCATATATGTCAGGTTAGAAAAACAGACATGCTCTTGGAGGGTTCATTTAAAAGGAAAACACCCCAGAGCTGCAGGTGTTGATAGTGTGTTATGGAATGAGTTCATTCACAACGTTTAGTCAAATAGACCCATGGCTCACATTAGACATTAATATGCTGTGGCCAATTAAAACATGTGTTAACTTGTTTTGGTCTGTGTTGTTTACAAGTTGTTGGAGGAAACCATTGTTTGTAAAGGAAACCTTATAAATCTGAAGAAAGAATGTGCTTGCTGTGTACTGTTAGTCGTACAGGTTTTATGGAGAAGTCTAATAGTGTACGATAATTTCCACCACACTGTAGTGCACAAATGGACACCCTAAATCCACATGCTGTATTCTTCACTCACCGACCTCATTCGCCAACATGGACAAAGACAAATCAGCTAAACTCTGACTGTGCTCACCGAAATTTGAACCACTGCCCTCAGTGGCCACATTGGGAAGTGTTTCTTGGACTTGTTCAAGTTTCCACGGAGTGAAATGTCCACAGAGGGGCGCCAAAAGCGAGTTTTAAAGCCAGTTGAATAGGAATGCATATTTTATTATCCCAACCCACAAACCCTAACTCTAAACCTAACCGTCAGTGAAGTAAAATGCGGTCTTACCTTAGAATCACGCTTGCCATTTATTCTATGAATGTTATTACTTCCTGGTTTCAATGCTTGACGAGAACCCATGTCTCTGTGACCGCTAATGCAACACCCCTTACGAAAATCGAGAGTTCATGTCAAACTTGCGTCAAATAGTCCATTGTTGCCAAAGGTTTGCCTGAGGTTCATCACTACCAGCAAAGAGTTTCAAACTTCTGGTAAACATTTGCTGCTCATTTGCAAGTGAAAATAACAAGCGACAAATATGCAGAAATTTGTGGCTAGTTTAGATTTATTGTAAGGGATGCTATCAGTCGTACCACAGGAAAAAGGTAAACATGTTTGAATTGATGCCAGTATGTATGATAGGAAATGATGCTTGCCAGTAACTCAGAATGGGGTCAACGTCAGGGTACTGGAACATTTGTTAGCTTCCTGTCGACTTCCCGTGTGATTGTATTGTAATTTTCAAATGGGGTATTGTCTCAAAAGGAAAACAAATGTTTTTATACTACATACAGTAGAAGTTTCTAACTATTTTTCTGTTGAAAGAGGTCGACGTTTCAAATGCATGTGATGTGTTGCTGCTAGCTTTAGCACGTTAGCCAACCTCAAAAACACTTAAATCACAAATAACATACACATTCACACTGCGTGGGGCGATGGTATAGCATTCAACTCACATTTCTAGAGTGACGTCTTCACAGAAGTTTTGGTAGATGCCACATTTTTCCATTCTGACAATTGTTTTGTCAGGCCTGGTATCCCTGTCTCTTCTGCTACGTTGTTCAAGCCATGACCACTGAGTGCATAAGTATCCAATCTTCCACACTCTTCACACACTTTTATGGTTAGAAGTACATCATCCGGGTGCTTGTAGTACACTATGTCTCATTGCATTTTTGCTTACACTACAAAATGGCATAGAATAGAGCAGAAGTATGAAGATTTGGATGCAGCCGCTGACTTAACAGTAAGCATTTTTTATTATGGTATGTCCTAAGTTAGTTTAAATTAGTTTATATAAAATACCTCCTTGCTAAAAAGTATGAATTTCCATGCTGATCCAGTTTGGTTGATGTTGGTTAGTGCTGGTCCAGCTGGTTTACCAACATGACTATGCAGTTAGCCATCAAAACATAAGAGTAGCTCATAAAGCTTGTTTGCCTATATAACCGAGTCGAGTGTTGAAGCTGGTTGATCTAAGAAATTTAGCTGTTTAAAGGGTAACTAAACACCTGCTCAGAGTCTGACTCCACCCACTAGAAATATTTGAAAATGCAGGAAAAGTGGGCAGACCCCGGCGGGGATAGAGGGAACGAACCGAGTGCGGGGCTGAGCAGGGGGGGGGCACCTGAGACTCGTAGTGACGGATTAATTGACAGCTGCTGTCAGACTCTATGTTATTATTATTCCTCACACGGTCGCAAGACGACATGTACATGAATCTGGTGTGGTGAGCTGGAACCTGCTTACGTCAGCTGTCACCGCTTACGTCACGAAGTACCGCAACAGCCAATAGGAAAATTCAACTGCAGTAGCCACCGTTCAACCTGAAGAGGGCAGCACTCAGACGTTTTTACACCATATATTGTAGAATTAAAACACTTTATACACAAATGTCAAAAAAATTACTTGAATCAATGACCAGTACTAATAAAGCCCCATGCTTACAGATCATTAACTAAAAAAAGTTGGTTTAGGGTTTAGTTACCCTTTAAGCTAGTTGTCTAGTTGGGACACCAGGATCCAAAACATAACATGTACAGTTCTGGTGAACAGCAATGCTGGCCTTTTTTTATGGCAAAACAAAAGCTTTTTAGACATAACCAAGCAAATATGAAATGACTACAATGCTTATTTCTTGGTAGAAAATAGGAAAACAATGCATATGAATTTATTTCTTTTAACCACACCATGTTAATTCTGTATACCAAATGCCAAACTGCATGCACGTGATTATGTGATATAAAAGAAAGCACAACTATGACACCTTCAAAAACCCACCAGAGGAAGGAATCTTATTAGATAGGAAGTTAGCAGATAGTAAACACTGAATGTGTCTTGGTGCCATCCTACCTCCATATACTTGCAAAGGCAGCATTCTTCAGGTTTCAGCCAGAGTGGTGAATAGTGTTACAGAGAGAAATGAGGTATGGTAGAGAGCGCTACACCCACCTGTTTTCTTTAAAATGATCTGTTATGAAATAGCAGGTGCCTTAGGGAGGGGAAGGTGTTAAGTGTGTTTCTTTAACAAACACCAGGTGGAGATCTGAAAGTAATTAGTCCAGGATCAGAGGAGCTCAAATACAGAGTAGAATGAAATGCTCTGCTCACTGCATTCTGCTCAGTGTATACTGTATAGTGCTTGCTGTTATATATATATATATATATAATTTAACAGTATACATTATGCAACAGTATACATTATGCAATACATGACCTCCTTAAGTGTGTGTTTAATTCAGTGAGTGGTGTCCAGTTAGCATCTCAATTATTCCAAGTTTGGGGTAGATACATATCTTAACTCTTGGCAGTCTGATCAAATAATGAATCAAGAAGTGAGATATTAAAGTAAATGTGAAATAAAATTTACTTTACTTACTTTTAGACATGCGTCTGGTCTTCTTGTGAATGATTCATTGGTGCATGTTATTCTAAAGAAAGAAACGTTTGCCTTTGCAAAACTTCACCTCAAACAACTTTTTGGCAGATGTCACCAAATCCTTTTATTTTTCAACCTCTCCCCTCCAACTACCTGTCATATACAGTAGAGACCACTTTTATGATCCAATAAATCCAATCCAATCCAATCAATCCAGTCAAAGAAATATGGATAAAATCGATAAAGTCCTGCCCTACATTTTTCAAGTTGACTTAAAAAAATTCACTACTGTGTTCTGAGCAGTATGTTATACTACACATTATTAATATATGATCCAGGTGTTCCATACATAAAGACAGTTGCAACTCAATTTACTGCATAATGCAACAGCGATTAAGCAGACAGGAAACTGAAATAGGATTGCAAAATGACATCGAGCCAGAGTCAAATTTGAGCAACCAAATTGAGCATCACAACGCAACATGTCAGAGCACATGTGCAACCCATAAAAGTAATATACACCTTAAAAAACATATTTTTTTGGTGAACTAAATATAGCAGAAAGGTACTTTCTACACTGAATAAATTCAAGTGTGAACTTGAAAATATTAAGTAAATTCTACATTTGTACTCAATTCAAACGTAAAAATGAACGCTCAAGATTTTAAGTAAATATTTTTTAGGATTGTTTGTTATCTTTGCAATACGTCATCATGTATCAATTCTAAAGTAGAAACCTTGTCATATTTATTCTCTAATGTGAGTACATTTCACAGGTAAATATAATAAGTCAATTTTACTTAACTTTTCAATGTTGGCACTACCAGCATGCACTGTTGAATAATTAATGAGCTTGCAAGTTAATTCACACCACTTTTTGGTAACTGGTATGTGGCAGGGCGGAGGGCGGGGCCGGGTCGTGATCGTACACATGGTCCCGTATTATGCTAATCAAGCCTCCCGAGAGTGATAAAGATTGACTGCAGAGGATCGTGCGGTAGAGAGAGATAGTATGGACATGTCCGTCATGTGTGTGTTTGTTTACGTTTTATATTAAAAATACTATTTTTATTATCAAGCCAGTTCTCGCCTCTTCCTTTCCTGATCTCTTTACACTGTAATTTTGGTAATTGGTAACTTCTTGTTTTTTGAGGTCTGAAGTTCATTTTATACTCAAAATTACCTGTTCATTAGCAAAACAATTCTGTGGATCATTACCGTCATCATATTTTATGCACCAAATGCTGAGTACTATGTGTGCAGCTCTTGATCTTGGTTCTCTAATGCCATTACAGCAAGGTTATGTTGTTCAATAGACTATAAAGCATGCATTAAGCTTCCCTGTGGAAGGCTTCAGTGTGTCATGTGGTATATGATATATAAGTATGTTAAAAAAGCATTGAAATGCCAGTACACTTATAAAAGCATGGTTTAATTCAGTGCTATATTGTTGTCAAACAAAAAGGGAGTATAATTTACTTGTAAAAGAGTATTGCCAAGTAAACTCTACTTGAGATGTTCAATTGAAAGCCACCAAGCATTGAGTGTAGACTTTACTTGAAAATATGTCTGTTCAATTTACTAGCAATTTCTGCATGGAAATTGATTCCTAGGTTTTTTTTCTCTCCCCGATTTGAAATGCCCAATTCCCAATGCACTCTAAGTCCTCGTGACGGCGTAGGGACTCGCCTCAATGCGGGTGTCGGAGGACAAATCTCAGTTGCCTCCGCGTCTGAGACCGTCAATCTGCGCATCTCATCACGTGACTTGTTGAGCGTGTTACAGTGGAGATGTAGCGTGTGTGAGGGCTTCACACTATTCTCCACGGCATTCAGGCAAAACTCATCATGCGCCCCACCAAGAGCGAGAATCACATTATAGCGACCATGAGGAGGTTACCCAATGTGACTCTAACCTCCCTAGCAACCGGGACAATTTGGTTACTTAGGAGTCACTCAGCACACCTTGGATTCAAACTTGCGACTCCAGGGGTGGTACCCAGGCCACTGTTTCCTAGTTTTTTTTTTTTTATTAAACCAAACTCCAGATTTTTTTTCCAGTGTAAATGATATAAGCTCGCAGAACTGTAATGCTTTTCTGAGAAAGAAAAATATTAAGCTTCCTGGACAGATGACAGCAATTAAAACTGTGTATAATTTCACTGCCTGCTCTTGATATTTTGTTTCTGCTTGGATCCCATCAGTCCACTTACTGTCACCTGTTCTTAATGCTTCAGTCACTTGTTTCAGCTCTTCTTGTTTCCTTAGTCTTTCAGCAGGCCCTTTATAAACATCCCACTCAGTCTCCCATGGCCTATGTGGCCCTGTTCTTTCCTGAGGCAAAGGAAGTGCCATCTGATTCAGGGACTTTGCTCTTTCTACTGGGAGAGAGGAGAGCCCAGGGGTGTGGGGTTGGGAAGGATGAGGGTTGTTTACAGTGGAACTCCCTGGAGTTCTGCACTGTACAGTTCAGTATGGACAAAACACAGGCAACCATGAAAGGCAACAGCAACAATGAA
The DNA here is from genome assembly GCF_025860055.1 of Xyrauchen texanus. NCBI lineage: Eukaryota > Metazoa > Chordata > Actinopteri > Cypriniformes > Catostomidae > Xyrauchen > Xyrauchen texanus. The sequence goes on from NC_068277.1 coordinate 8,867,785, forward strand.
CGTTACATGAAAGTTAAACAATGCTTATTCATGCATTCGGAAGAGACGTGGTTTAAAGTCACCATAAAAATGACGTTCACGATTGAATTCTAACGTGCCATATTTTAGAAAGAAACAAGGTATTAAAATGAAATCTTGTAAATGTAGAACGGGACTTTATTCATCAGGAATTGGTTGGATTGTGAAATAGGTGCTACATGCCAAAATTGAGCCAGATGGTTGAGGGGAAAGGGTGAGAAATATGAGGACTTGATGACATCATGCAAAAAGTCTTTAAGAGGAGCAGCAAGTTCGGTAAAATTTTTATGAAGCTCATATGCATTGTAAATGTATTATAATGCATTAGTAATGTCTCATAATACAACCTTATCAAGTGATAGAGCTTAGTCAACTTCATACATACAATAGTTAGTAAACACAGCAAGTTATAATACATTATAATACTTAACTATTCATAGTTACTAGAGTATACAACATAACATCTAATTTTATCTGCAGAAATTATAATGTATTATTTATAGTTGTAATATATAGTATATAGGTATAGAGTATGTAAGTAAGCAAAGTGGACAAATTATATAATGTACTTCAAATTAGAATTACATCCTTAAGATATTTGAAGTTGTTTTAAGGCATTACAAGTCACGCTGGAAGTTATATATATTACACATGCACAAAATACAAATTAACATATTCAATGTAAAATTGTAGCTATTATTGAGATATTGAGATATAGATATTATTATCAGAAAAAAAAATATATATATATATATATAAAACAATCATGTATGTTGAGCACACATGTAACCAATCTTCTTGGGTATAAACACAAATAATGTTTGTGCATCTTATTTGGAGATTTATTTATAAATAACTTCCATTATATAAGTTTGACTTGTAATGTATGTTACAAGTTTATGTTATGGCTGTTTATAAGAATATATTGCTTTTTTAACTTCACTTAAAGCAGACAAAGGCCACTTTGTCAAAGCCTTTTGACTGCTTACACTATACAGCATGTTGCTTGTGTTATGATGCATTATGCTCTTAAGTATAACTATGAGTAGGGGAAGTTTTATAATGTTTTATAACTGTAGTTATAATTATTTATTAGAAGTTATAACTTACTATAAGGTGTATTATGAGACATTATGAATGCAGTACAATGCATTTATAATTCCTTTACAATGCATAATAAATATGGGCTTCGTAGGAATTGTTACCGCAAGGTATTATATTTGTGCTGAAAGATTAAGAAGATAATCATATTAGTACTCACAATCGTACAAATGAAGTCCAGGAATACTACATGTATTAATAAAGTTAATAGGGTTAATTTTTTTTTTTTTTGTTGACTTTTGGTAAAAAAAAAAAGAGCTGAGATTTGAGACTTAATTCTTTTAACATTTTTTATTTTATTACCATTTACATGTCCAGCATGGATTGTTAAACACACTCAGATGAACAACAAACACAAATGTATAAAATCCTGTTTCTACATAAGAAAAAATTCTAAACACCAATCGGAATGTTAACAACGTAAAAAACAGAAAAAAAAAGAAAAAAAGACAATGATTGAAAAATTACTATTTACAATTATGAGCAATTTAAGATAAACTGAAAATACAATGAACAAAACTTTATTTTACTACCATTAATAAAGATGAGGTGTTTAAGAAAAACAGCATTGCTTTAAATGTTAGTGATTTGTTCCTTGAATTTGTATATATGTTGTCTGAAATTGCTTTGTTAGGAATTAAACAGCATGTTTGTACATGAGATTGCCCTCTAGACAGGATGCATGCACAGATGCATTGTCATATCAAGGGCTGATCTGACTTTGAGTCCACCTTTGACACAGGAGAATGCAGCCAAATGCAAACACCCACTGCCTCGGCCTCATTCTTCAGTTTCCACAAAGCTGAAGGCATCATTATTATCTTGACCTCTGCGGCCATATTGCCGGAGATCTAACAATGATTGAAGTTGGTTAATAAATGGGGTGGACGGATGTATTTAGACTAGAGGCACCTCTGATCAGAGCTCAAGTTTATATCAGGAGAACATACAGTACATACAGAAAAGTCTCTCTGCACTCATTAGTTCCATAAATAACCTAGTGAGCTGCATTGCTGCCAGTGCCTTCATAGGCAGCTGCTTTCCAAACTGAAATGGAACCTCATAAAAGACTGAATTCAAATGAAGACAGAATCGACCCACACTTGATTCCAATAGAGTTTAGCATTAGCATGTTGCTATGCTAATCATGCAACTCTGTAATAAGCATAAAAATACACAGCACACAAAAATATTGAGTAAAATATCCATTTTAATTAGACTGAACTTTTTTATATATGAAATGTATGTATATGTATAGTCTAAACTTCTACTGTCCATCACAGTTTGTTACAATGCAGTATGGATTGCTTTCACAATGCATCTGGGAATTTTCTGAATTAAACATAACTTTTCTTTTCCCAGTATAGCCAACATTTATCTCGACTCTGTCCACAATCTTGGGTTTATTTTTATTATTATTTTTTTTTTTAACATCCTGGGACCACAAAGAATACATTCCCTGCTGCTTTAGAAATTGGCCAAAACAATGTACTGTATCTTTCGGAATTACCGAAAATATGAGTTTGCTACTTGAAAGTTGCACATGAACATCCCCTCAAGTCATAATTATGACTTGGAAATGGAAATAATTTTGATACCCGTGTTGCAGAGTTGGGAGGAGCCAACTTTCAACAAGGTGGATGAGAGTACGGTTTCTGCAGTGAACGATCAGTTTTATTGTTTTTTCTAAATGCATTTTAGTGCTCGCCATTTTGATTATTTTCACATATGCATTTCAGTAAACATGTGATGCATGTTGTTCTTTTATTACACAGAGAAAAAAGCATGTATTTGACCAAATTTCCAATCACTGGTACATATATTACAATGTCAAAATAGGAGTTTCCCAAGAAATATGCAAGAATTAATCTGGCATCCCCCATTTTTCCTATTATGATTTCATAAGTAGGATAATTCCAATAGCACGTGAAAGCCATTGATTATGGAAACTAATGAAAAACTGAAAACGACTTGGTGTAATCATTGGCTTACTTTTACAAAAGGCCTTCATTTTAAAGCCTTAAAATACCATCTAGGTAGGTAGCTCACTAGGTTTTGGAACACGGCCGTTGTGTCACTGTACCAGACCTCACATCAAACAGTCCATTTGGGTAGTCAGACCCCATTAACCTGCGATAACAAACCCCACCAGCACACAAACTTGCACAATTCTGAGCTGCGTTTATGAGAAAGGTGTGACCACAAAGTCCATAATTTACACTCAAAGCCATCTGAACAGAGGCTGTTGTTAAGAATGCTATGCATGTGGGGGAAAGCTTTGTGGCCCTGGCTTAGGCCTCAGTCCATCTTCCTGTTGGCCAGAAACAATGTGCAGGACAATAAAGCAGAAAGAGAGAGGGGCCATTGCTATCAGAACCAGTCCTAAAGATGGCCAGGAGTTGATTCAAAATGGAGAAAATGCTATAAAACTACATTATCACATACTAACAAACAAATAAACAGACTGTATTGATTATTCATCAGTCATTGTCTACCACAATCATTGTTTTGTTATACAAAAATAATTAAAATAAAGAAGAATGAGACACAAACATACAAAGTAATACACTTTTATGACTTCTAGACTACTAAAAAAGTACTGTGGTGATGCCGTGGTACAATTATGGTATCTTATACCATGAGTAATATCATCATGCCCCATGATATTGAAGTGGTAAATGGCACTAAAATAATGGTAGTTTTCACAAAACATAATGAAAAAAAAAACGTGGTAATAGCATGATACTTTAAGTGTTAGATTAGGTTAAAAAGTCTCTGGAGTGAACATGGCCATAAAGGAGTGATAAGAGAAAGGGTTATAGTGGGAATAAAACAGGAATCAGACTTAAGGCTCTTAAAGAGAGTGAGCTGCTTTTCAGATATCCTTCAAGCCTGTTTATGTATTCTTCATTGATCTGGGCATAAGAAGGGGAAGGTAGAGGGCGTTGAGGGAGAGGCGGAAGAGCTTTTATGTCTGATTAACTCTCTTCGAAGCACTGCAAGGGGGGGGACTGACATCGCCTGGCAATGGTATTCGCCTGGATTCATCAGTGACGGCATTCAGATCATGACTGTCCCCTGTCTCCTCTGTTCTTTCAATAATATTTACCGAAGTGCTTTCTGCTTCACCTTGTCTGACAGGGCAATATTAATAAAACCTCTCTCCTCCTCGTCTCGCTTTCTTTGCAAAACTCTTACGCTGATTGTGAAGGGCAAATGACTGAAATCTTTCAGAGGCACCTTTAAAAAGCGTTGACTATTTGTTTTTCTCAACCGCGTCAGAGTACATATTGTCTTCTAAGGTTAGACGCTAGTCTAGTCTAACCAAAACACCACAAAAAGCAAACACAGACCTACCTAAAAGCAGTTTTATCTTACAATGTTAGGACTCTTGCCTAGTATATCACATCGGCATGATGAAAATTTGTGAATGAAACTGGAATCCTATTTCCGTCGCTGGTCTAAGAATGTGTTCCGAAAATAACCTGCAGACCCTGGTAACATGGGCTGTGGGATAGTGTGCCAGCAGGATTCCATAAAGGGATGGAATTGATACATATCGTACAGTACTTACCCAACCAGCTCAGCCTTAGGCCAAAAATAAGCTCAATGCAAGCATGCAAACGCAGATGCAAATACTTTGCACTGTTATCCCGTTGTACATATTGCATCACTAGTGGCACCAAACTAAACTGCAATCAGTTTCAGCAGCTTGACTGGAACAACATTGACTCGGGGACCACCTTTTTGTCCGGGAGTGTTTTGTAATTTGTTTAAACAATAATTATTGTTGGCAATTTTGTTTGTTTGGAGGCATTCGTGGTGCAGATTATACACCTCACATTTAAATCAGATTAAATCAATGTTTTTATTAAGATAGTGAGCTACAAACACGTTGACTTTAACTGTTGCTCTGCCATTGTAGTAGTTGACCTGAAAGAGAAAACGATTATTAACGATCCTGTAGAAGACGGAATTTGCACCACTTCCGTTGAGTGAAGCTGGCATCTCACTAGTGGACTCAAAACAACTTGATTTTGGACAAGGGTATCATACATTTCTATGTTTAGATCAGAGCATGACATCTGGTCAGTTCTTCAGTAAAAGAAGCAGCTTATTGGTCATTTGGCGATACCAAAAAAGCCCGTCCCAGTGACTAAATCATTTTTTAAAACTCGTAGCTATTTCAGATTCTGGAGCCATTAACTCAGCAGGAAGTTGAGTCAGTTTTGATTCAAGGAATTAATGACCTTCTGCTGGCACATGTTAAAGGCACGGTCACGCATACCTTCATACGGTGAAATTCCGTGGGCGAAATATAGTGATTTCAATGGGAATTCACGCAGTCGGGAATTTCGTGCAATGGACTTCGGGTGGCGGAGAATTTCCCCTCACGTTCAAGTTTGGTGAACTCTGACCAATGGTTTGGTAGTGACCTGTGTGTGCGGTGCTTCGTACACAGCTACACTTAATAATCACATTAGACAAGGATACATTTTACCGTACTGCATAAAGTGCGGCATTAAAAAGAGGCTCCTGACAATTGTATTTTTGCTGGTTTCACACATGCTCAAGGTTCACCCACGCTATCCCCGCGGAATTTCGCCATGCATAGGTATGTGTGACTGCGCCTTATTGCAAGCTCCAACTCCCTCCGACAGGCCAGCGATTATGTATATGAAATTTCAGCTGAAAAATCAGCTAGTGCGGCATCTAGTTTTAGGAATTACGCTGGATGCAAAGACACAAAATTGAACTTGCATGGATACAAACATGTTTTCATTTCATTTTTAGCCAAATCACTCTTGTCGCTTATTGTAGGATAAGTGGTCTACCATTAGAGGTTGTAATAGGGGGATGGCGCTCCAACGATGTGTGCCCAGGGGCTTGATGGGACTATGATCTGCCCCTGTATACCAAGGTATTGAATGATTAAAACGAGGGGACTGTCCTAGTGCAGCCTAGTTTTTCGAGTCTGTGCATCATCGACTGAACAGCATGCGGAAAATCTAAGTAAACCCTAGCCTTTACCCAAATAATGTACTATTGTATTTACAGTATGTGCTATTCCAAGGTACCATGAAACAATGTGTTTGCGTTCACATACATGCGCTAAGAATGTTTCAGCCTTAGCATAGGGAGCTGGCAGAGGGTTTATCCTAGCTGTGCCTGTTTATTGCTCTACCACCCTTAAAATCTTCCCCATCACTGTAACACAATCCAGCTCAGCCTTTGTACTAACACACTGCAAGCCGTCTCGCAAAGACTTTGGAGATAAGGTCTCTCCATCTTAACCCTTTCCTTTTGAACTCACACAGTTGTCCCGGCTTCTTTCTCTCTAGTCTTAGCCTACCTTGCAGTGTCGATGAGAGTGGCATTTCTTTGGTAGGGAGAACTTTGGGTTAGGGTTAGAAGAGATCAGCAATGCGTTTCACCCCCCTGCTGTTTTTAAAATGAGAGGATTATCTAACAATCCCTACAAGGCAAAAATGGGCCCCTCTAAAGTTTTTTATTTATAACTGGGCCCTGACTAGCTTGCTTGAGTATATTTCATGGAGTTTTAAAGTGGTGGTATGCATTTTATGGTTCTTTTTTCATATGTTCATTTGATTTAACAATGTAAAGCTGTTATATAAATATGCATATACACCCAACCAATAGCTATTACATAGAAGGTACTAGAAGATATTCTCTCAGCCTCCAAAGCCTTAAGATTTTTCAAAACCCCTACCGAGTATGCTGCCTTTTTTTAATTACAAATGAAAGCAACTCAAATGTCAAATGACAATACAATTACCACAGTATCACTGGACCAGTGGGGAGATAAAAACACACTAGCTTGTAATCAAGTGGTTAAAAGGGCTCTACAAATATGAACAAAACCACATACAACATGTTTGGTTGGCAGGACTAAGGCACAATTGTTAAAATAAATGCGTGGTTCAGCGAGGCAATAAAATTTGATTTTTGTTATGATCATGCAAGGTAAGCAAAATTCACAGGAAAGTCCCTAATTTATGATGTCGAAACAAAGAGCTATAGAGTATCAGGTAAAATTCAGTGAACACAATTTACTGGTTGGCTAACTAAGTCCAGTTGCTTGTGAATTAGTTTAATGGACATTCTATAGCAACCTGGATGACTGAAATAATTTGTGGACATACTAAAACAACTGTATTGTCTTTACAAATAAGTAGACAACCTGTGCCAGAATTACCAACATGGCGTCAGAAGTGAGATTCTACATCACAGGAGATGACAAATAGGAAGGGTGCAAACCAATCAATGACAGATTGAGTAATTGCAGGTTAGTAGGACATTAGATGAACAAATCCAATACCACATTCCCCATTACCTACATGTTAAATGAGCAAGAAAAAGGAACGAAGGAAAGAAACATGTAAATCCTAGTCTGGATTTCCAACAAGTATATTATGACTTGCCCATTCAGTAGGAAGACCACAGTTGAAAGTCATGGGAAAAGAAGAACGAAGGTAGTAATAATCCATCCTCAACATCCCTTTTCCTCTTTTTTTTGTTCTGCAAGACTGCTTGTCAGTTCCTCATTTACACTGTGATTGTACAACTAGATTGCTAATTGTTACCTCTCAAAAAGAAATTGAAAAACCCATAAATGAAAACATATTATGAATACGAAAAACTTAACACAAAATCAATGTGCAAAAATTACGATATAAATATACTAGTCATCATGTTAGAGAAGCACCATGGGAAGGGGAGTAAAGTGTGTACAGAGCCATCTTAAAACAGTGTCCTAACGAGATGTGACGAAATATGGCGAAAAAAAACAAACTCTATTTAAACGTTTTATCCAGCCACGACCACGGCAAGCGATGAACACAGTCGCTTGGTTTCTATTTTTCCGTCGTCGAAAAATCCTGTGAACTCTGGAAATCCTGCACATTGAACATCAAATTTGTTTTGACTGGCTATGATTGTGCGACGTTGCGCTGCAGTTTCGTGTTCAGTGTGGATGGACAAATTGCTTGTCGCTGGAATCTTGAATCGTGTCATGTTTGGTTAGGACACAGTGTAAGAGTGAGTGTTTATGTTGTGTTGCGTGTGTGTGCAAATAGTTTTTGGACGTATAAAATGAAAGTATGGGGAATCATGGCGGGATTAAAGTGACGGGTTAAACCCAGTCCTGCAGTGAACGTCTGCAGTGTACTAAATACTTGGGTGCTCCTTTCCTCTGTAGTGTGTTAATGATAGCGTAGATCAATCCTAAGATGCACAGCACTAGGACCAGCGGTACCGTCACCATGATGATATTTATGGTGCGCTCGGTCTCATCTATCTTCAAAACTACGTCCACCTCATTTGTTTCCTCTTCGGTCTCTTCTTTGTAGTCAACATCATTAGTGTTGCCCTGCTCTTTTTCCTTCTCCTTTTCCTTTTCCTTGTCTTTGTCTTTGTCTCGCCCTGCATCCGGGTTAAAAGGTGGGTGTTCGGGCAACTTGCGTCCTGGGTCCACGTCTGTGTCTCTGTCGGGATCAAGGTCCACATTACAGCCCATGAAGTCTCTCAGAATGGACTTTGGGTAGCCTGGCTCGCTCTTCATTCTGTGGTTATCGAATTTCCAGTACTTTGCACCCTTGTAGAAGTACGTATAAGCTGTGTGAGAAAGAACAGGGTTGGACAGTGCAAGCTGTGCTTAGTGCATCACTGACAAGTCAAATAAATTAATTTAGCTCGTCTGTTCATTACCTCATTGATGACAAAATGAAAAAATATATATATTTCATACAGTTAGGCTTAACCATAGCTTACCCTTCACGTGTAATATCCACAGAAAAAAATTCACCTCAATTAGTAAAAACATATTAATTAAATAAATTAAATAAATCACTGAGCGACAAGGCTGGGATAAACATTCAAATATACACTGTTTCGAAAGGATTGGCACAAGTTTTAAACATTACACATGTCGGGGCCTGGGTAGCTCAGCGAGTATTGACGCTGACTACCACCCCTGGAATCACGAGTTCGAATCCAGGGCATGCTGAGTGACTCCAGCCAGGTCTCCTAAGAAACCAAATTGGCCCGGTTGCTAGGGAGGGTAGAATCACATGGGGTAACCACCTCGTGGTCGCTATAATGTGGTTCTCGCTCTCGGTGTGGTGTGTGGTGAGTTGTGTGTCGATGCCGTGGAGAATAGCATGGGCATCCACATGCGCTACGTCTCCGCGGTAACGCGCTCAACAAGCAACGTAAAAAGAAGCGTGGATTGACAGCCTCAGATGCGGAGGCAACTGAGTTTCGTCCTCCACCACACGGATTGAGGCGAGTCACTACGCCACCACGAGGACTTGGGAGTGCATTGGGAATTGGGCATTCCAAATTGGGGAGCAATGGGGAGGGAAAAAATAAATAACGTTACACATGTAAGCATGCCACTACTGTGATTAAAATCACTTACTAAACCTGTCTGTGCAAAGTTATATGCAATATTTAAACTCCTGTCATGACTGTGTAAAGCCAGTAAACCCTGTAACTTTTGCATGATAAATGCAAGGATACCAGAAACCGACCGTTTAAATTGAAAGAAAGAGAGAGGGGGGTAAAAAAAAAAAGAGCTGCACATTTCTGCTTTTAAGGGATAGTTCACCCAAAAATGATAATTCTCTCATCATTTACCCTTATACCATCTCAAACTTGTATGACTTGTTTTATTCTGTGGAACAAAAACAAAGATTTTTAGAAGAATATCTCCGCTTTGTAGGTCTATCCAATGCGAGTGAATGGTGGCCAGATCTTTGAAGGTATAAAAGTAATCCATATGACTCCAGTGGTTTTATACCCCAAATGTTGCTTCAAAATGGAAATGCCCTTTCAGTGATATACAGTTAGTGTTTCCCAATATAATCAAACCACATTTCTTCCATTACTTTCTCTCACAGCCTTTGTCCCATTGTCACAGTTGTTGATTGATCTGATCATCCCCTCCCACCTATCCTTTACATTAAGATGATGTCATTGGATGACCCCCCCACCCCCACCCCAACCCAACACACCATTTCACTCTCTGACTCACCTCCATCATCACTGAGGAAGGCCCCTTTGGGAGAGGACGGCACAGAAGTGCCCCACACACTAATTGGTTTAGGGTAGTCCTGATCTGCAGCTCGAGAGTGCTCATTAAAGCGCCAGTACCTGCAATTCAACAGCATTGTTTAAACAAACAGTTCAATGGGAATCATTCTGCCTTTCCTTAATGGAAAAACAGGAAACTATACAGCAACCCCATTTGCACCTGGTATTAAAGGAATATTCCATGTTCAAGTCAACTGACCGCATTTGTGGCAAAATTTTGATTTCGTCCCCCCCCCGATTCTTTAAAAAAAGCACTTACAATGGTGGTCAATCCGTAAATGTTAAAATACTCACTGTTTCAACAGTATAGCCACAAGACATAAACACTATGCACAACTAAATTTCCATGACGACGTAACACCTTAAACTCTAAAACCATTAATCGACCGTAAAAACAACAATTTAAACAACTTTAGAGCTCAAATAATCCAGGTGTTTTAACAGAAGAATTTATGCAAGTGCTTTTATACACTTATAAGTGTCACATTTCTGCCTTTGATCTTTCAAAAAATTGGCCTCATTCATTTCCATTGTAAGTGCCTCACTCTAACCTCTATTTTTCTTTGTTTTTAGGAGGTATGAGTCAAAATAATTTTTTGTGGTAATCAACATTATGCCACAAAATCTGTCAATTGAGCCTAACTTGTATTGAACCTAGAATATTCCTTTAACATCCATTGCGCATGATCTGCTCACATTATAGTGATGCATCCTAACGCATCCTAAACAACACAGAAGGACCGCCTACGCACATTAAATGCTATTATCTCTCCAAAATGGGTTTTAAAATTTGCTGGCTGGGTACGATTTTAAAAGAATAATATTTGCAAGACATATTAAGTGAAATATGAAGTCGTAATCAGAAACCCTTCCCACAAAGAAATCCGATCACAAGTGGTCATTGGAAAAGCATTTGCGGCATGCTAATACCAGGTGTAAAAAGCAATCTGTCTCGGCTGACCACTTGTGATCGGATCACCCGAGACGGAGGCTAATACCAGGTGTAAACAGGGCCAGTAAATCAACAAAACAGCTCAAGGTATTAATTAGACAATAAACCTTAGAGATTTCTTTGAAAGAGCAAAAAAAAAAAAACAAGACCATTCTCTCACCAGTCTCCTTTGAAGTAGTAAGTGAATCCAGAAGGCTCCCACCAGATTGCTGTATCTATCTTGTCATAGGGGATATCTCGGCCGTAGTCAATCAGCTCTTGAGGGTAACCAGGCTCCAGATTGGCTTCCCTAAACAACCAATACTGACTTCCTACAGGTGGAGGGACAAAAAGAGAGCGAGCTTGATGAAGGCAGAAGCGATAAACCTAAAATATAATCATGCAATGGCAACAACGGCAAAAATTGCTGAAATTTATTTGAATTTCAGCAATTCTGTGTAAATGTAATATTCCATTGTGTACAGCAGCCCAAAAAAGCATGTAGACACTTAGCCTGTCAGAAATCAGAGAGGTTCAGGACCCAAGCGCAGTTAAAAACAAAGGAATATATTAATACAAACAAAAGTGCAAAAATGAAACCAAAACTCCCACAAGGGGGAAAAACAATAAATGTAAACAACAATAAATGTAAACAACAAAGGGGAAAAATACAAAGTAAATATAATCCAGGCTGGGGAAAATGAATGGGGGACGGGATACCCGGACTGACCGTACCAAACAGGAGCAAGGTAGGGGAACAGGACCGACAAGGAATGTGGCCATACACATATACAAGACTGACTGGAAAACAAGCACAAGATGAACTGGCCGCTGGACAGCACATGAGGAGGCTAAAATAGGGAGAGAAATCAACAGGTTAAAGAGAAAGGGCAGATGAGACTAATAAACGAATAATGGGAAAACAAGGAGGTGGGGTGTGACGTCAGACTGAGAGACACATGGCAATACAGAAACAAAACAAAGCCACGTGCTCTCAAAAGACAACAAAACACCTGAATGGCATGAACGTACATCGGCTAGACAAGAAGGGAATATATACGCTCATGCCAACCGACAGAACAGACAAGAGAATGCACAGCAACACCAAACAAAGCGATGCCACGCATTCCCACACTAAAAAAAACCATGCGATGTACACAACAGGCGAAAAAACTTGACAGGTACCAGTACGAGAGCTGGGCCACACACACACCCCCGACACACACCAGACCAGAGTGACCGAACCTCAGCACAACGTGAAGACAGCTCAAATGCGCAAAGCAAGCGCACCGCATGTCCGCGCCGGCGAGAGACAGACATAAATTATTGATGCGAGTGCATGCCGCCAAGAGAAGCGCAATGCACTCACGTCAACACATGGAACATGAGTGTCTGGATCCCGACACAGACTGAGACCGAAACCGAACCAGACAGGAAGTCAGGACATGAAACAAGACAGACCGAAGAGCGCACAGCGAGAAATCACAACCGGACCCATGTGCTCACACAAAGACAGCACACAAACACAAGACAGACATGGGATGGTGATGCCAAGGTCCTGTCAGACAAAAACGTCTAGGTTACGGATGTAACCTCCGTTCCCTGATGGAGGGAACGAGACGTTGTATCCCCTAGTGTCGCTTCTTCAACACACCGTCGAAGTGAACGACAGACGGGGAACGTCTAGGTTACGGATGTAACAGAGGGAACGAGACGTTGTGTCCTCCCGGCCACGTGGCTGAGCCGAGCCACTGTAGTGGCCAGACCATTTCCGGCTCCTCAGAAAAATCCTGAATGAACTCCACGTATTTGCTCACTTTTATGCCCGTATATCTGGGGGCGGGGTATGCAAATACTGTCCGCCTAATTCCCATTGGCCTTTTTTAATAGATCAGAGGCATATTCGGCACTCAAGAGAGACCCCTAGTGTCGCTTCTTTGACACAATGTCGAAGTGAGCAACAGACAGGGAACCCAGACTGACCGGACAGTGACATAGCCAGGCTTAATAAAGCATGAATGTCTTTGCATTATATCGAAAAATATCAGAACAAGTGGCATTTATTTTAAAGACTGACAGCCCAGGCACACTTTTCAAGCAAAACATTAGACAAAAAGAATTTGTAAGGTTTCAAATTATACAAAAATAGGTATTTTGTTCAAAATTAGGACAATGTCCTTAAATAATGTGATGAAATACACCTGTAGTTACTCTGCTAGGTGCAACTGTGTTAACTTGAGGCGAACTGACTTCATACTGTATATCCACTAAAAATCACCTTCTCTATAGCAGTGGTTCCCAACCCTGTTCCTGGAAGCTCCCAAACACTGCACATTTTGTATATCTCCCTAATCAAACACACCTGATTCAACTCATCAGCTTGTTAGTGGAGACTCCAAGACCAAAACTGGGTGTGTCAGATAAGGTAGATATACAAAATGTGCACTGTTGGGGAGCCTCCAGGAACAGGGTTGGGAACCACTATAGAGAAAAGGTCTAGCATTATTTGCTTGCAGATACAACTTGCTGTGATATTTTGTTATCTAATACAAAGACATTCAGACATTTTTAAGTGTCCAAATACTTTTTGGGGCCACCATATATCTGCATAATATCACAGTGCTCTCCAGATATTGGTCTGGTATTAAAATGAGAAAATAGCACATATAAGAGCACTAACAAAGAAAAAAACAGCTTTACATTAAGAGGGCTTCTGGGCACTTTTTAGCTGGTTAGGCTGGGAGGCCAACTTTAACCAGCTAAGACCAGCAAACCATCTTAGGTTGGTTTCAGATGCTTTGTTTCCAGCTTAGTTGAAGGCAGTTTCTCAAAAAAATCTGAAGTTAAAAAAATGGCCTACAGAAATGTGACAGAGTTGGAAAACAAGAGGAAACAAGAGAAAAGGAGGAGGAACAGGGCAACAACATTCAGTGGTTAACAGGATTTCATGGTGCATGTACAGGGACTTTCCCCACCTTGTAGTCATAGGAACTCCAACTGCATTACAGAACTGTTTATTCTCTTGAAAAACAAATAACTGCAATATAACACTGCAAAAGATGCACCAACAGTGTGGTTTTGGTTCGAATCCCACATTTTTGTGGTCAAAGTAACGACAGTGCATTGCATTGAGCCGTAACCAAAACATCAGGACAAGCTTCAATTTTTATGATTTTACAGTATGGCAGACACCGAGGCACCATCCTCATGGACCCGGTTTGATTCAACTGGCCCTTTTCCAAGTCTAACCGTTGCTGTCAGCATCTGCTAGAACCGCTAGCTGACGCAATGGCCTCGCCTCACAAACAGATGTTGCGCCCCAAGTTTTTTGCTCCCCTGGTTTCTCTAGAATGGCGGAAATCCAAATGTAAGTCTTGCCGATGACATCACTGTGCCCTAAACACTAAAGGGGAGCCAGCTTTCCTAAAGTGTAGCAAATACACAGACTTTGGCAAAAAACATGTTCTTACTACTTGTCTGCCTCGAGATACGCCTAGACATCTTTACTAGGACGTTATTATGGAGTATTATGGAGTGGTGGTGGTGTGGTGGGCTAAACACTAAACTGTTAAGCAGAAGGTTGTCTGTTCGTTCCCCACAGCCACCACCATTGTGTCCTTGAGCAAGGCACTTAACTCCAGGTTGCTCCAGGGGGATTGCCCCTGTAATAAGGGCTTTGTAAGTCACTTTGGATAAAAGCATCTGCCAAATGCATAAATGTAAATGTAAATGCTATTAGATGTCTGAGATGTTTTAAGGCTGAATTGTATTCGTTCAGGCATCCGCGCAAAAGAAGCATTACGCAAATTTAGTCATCAGCAGAGTGCTCGAGCACTGAACGCCTGCAGTCGTAGCACAAATGCGGCAACCACATCGCACAAAGTCAAATGAAGTATACTTTGAAAGGCTAGTTTTTGACTGTACGCAGACACTAAGTGTTCGTGTCAAAAACGAAGTATACTTTGGGCTTTAATGGTAAATGGTGTTGATGGTCCGTATAACAAATGTGTGAAACCTCACTGTTTCAGGGTTTTGATTTTAGTCTACTGAGATAAACAATAGACTTGTATGCTTTTAGGGGATAGTCCATCTGATTCCGATATTATGTTGGAGTCAATTCCAGACTTACAGTATTTTCTCAATTCTTAAGAAAAAACGGGAGGCAAAGTGAAAGCTTACGATAAACAGAGCAATATAAAGCATTCTTTACACTATTTATTGATTCCTCTGAGCGGAGTTTATACCAAGCTTTGGAGTCGACTTTCGATTTACGACAATTCCCATTAATTCCCATCGAAGAATTTACTTTTTGAAATAGACTCCCAGCCCTACCTCTGCTCCATAATTTTCAGTAAATAATAACTTTTTCACTTTTCAAATGATTACATTTCAATTTGATCTCCGCAATGTATCACTACAGTATGGATCCAGAAGACTTCAGGAATATAGCACAAGAGTCGTATGGACTACTTTTTTATTACTTTTATGGTGATTATTTGTCCTTTTTGGAGCCTGTCAGCAACAGATCACTGTCTACTTTCATTGTATGGAAAAGAACAACTTAGAGATTCTGTTATTTCCCTTTGTGAAAACAGGAGAAAGTCAAATGGGTATGGAACAACATCAACTTTTTGGCCTTTGTGGGCTAACGATTCCTTGTTGAAGCTCCAAAATTTGCCTCCCACACCAAAAAATCCACATCTTTTCAAACTCTGTAAAATCCATCAGCCTAAACACATAACTGGATGATGGAAATCAAGGGCACTTCCTCTACTTAATGACAAACATCAAAATCAATAGCCATTTCTAATGTGAAAAGCATTTAAATCTGACATAATTCTGCCAGCCTGGGTAATGATCTCTCTCACAAATATAAAGATTTTATGGCCTATACCGCCAACATATTAACTTTCAGAGAGCACAGAGCAATATCCGTGGTAAAGTGCAGTCAGGAAGGGAAAAATACCTTTGAAAAACACAAATCGGCCATCATGCCGTTCATACGCTGCATCAATGTCTCCCGGCAGACCCCTCCAGAAGTGTCCAATAGGCATGGGGTAGTTATCTAGCACTCTGTTCCGCCTCACTCTCCAGAACCATCGACCCTGAGGAGATAAAAAAACATAAATCAGTGACCAGATGCTGATGGTTCTGAAAGGTTTATTAGTGGCATAGATGAACATGTGCAGCTGTAGTACTGCTCACAATCAGAGGTTCTGGTTCTGCTTGAGACCAAGAAACCAAGTTTATTTGTACATGTCTCTGCCAAGCCACTGTGTTAGGTCATCAAGGCCAACAAACTGTCCCGCACATGCTCCAAATCCTCAACACAAAAAAATAGTTTTTACTGGAAGAGAATCAAGCCACAATAAAGAGGAACAAGGAAGTTGGAAACACAGAATTACGCCTTTCGCCAAATATTTTTCATCTATTCATTAGCTACAGTAAACATCGGTCTAGTCCAATATACCCAACCAAAGAGCACATTGCATATTATAACTCTCCACAACTACAAAACATACAATTTGATGGACAAGACTGAGGATTTTAGTTAATTGAAAATGGGATCATGTAAAGATTGCATTCAGGCTATAATGTTATTACACGTATCCACCAGAAGAGGTTGCTTGTTCTTAGCAGACCTGCTGATCACTGTAGGATTCTAGCATGCAACATTTTACACTTGTTCATCATTTGTAAATTAAATTGAGCAAATTTTCCCTCAGCT